>NC_134774.1:1935057-2237150 GCF_050436995.1 Anticarsia gemmatalis | reverse complement strand
CGGGAGTCTCCTTACACAGACATCCATATGTTTGCTTGCATACATATGTTTATTTGCTCCAATTACAACCACGCAGTTTTGTAACAAAATGCTGAAAAAAATATTTTCATTTTCAACTTTGATTTTATGTTGATAGATAATATATAAAAATACTAGCTGACCCGCGCAACTTCGCTTGCGTCACATAAGAGAGAATGGGTCAGAATTTTCCACGCTTTTATAACACTTTTTACTGTTACTCTGTTACTCCTATTGGTAGCGTGATGATATAAAATATGCTCTTTTTCCCGAAAAATATTCTCAAAATTATTTATATCTCTTAATATAACGAAGTCGCGCTAAGGCATATCCGCCATTAAAACAGTTGCCATGACAACGTAATTTTGTTAATTTAATGTTATTATAATATTGATTATTCGCGACTTCGAATTTTCCCGGAAAATGCGTCATTTTCCCGGGGTAAAAAGTAGCCTATGTCCTTTCTCGGGTATCAAACTATCTCCATACCAAATTTCATGCAAATTGGTTCAGTAGTTTAGGCGTGATTGAGTAGCAGACAGACAGACAGACAGACAGACAGACAGAGTTACTTTCGCATTTATAATATAAGTATGGATTATTTTTTCATATAAAAAAGAAAATCTGTAAAAGTTTTCAGTAAGGAAATAAATGTTAGATAAATCTATCTGCTAAATAATAAATAAGTAATCGCTAATATTTAATTTTTTTTTTCATTTATTTTAAAAAGTCAACTTCCGCACTAAGATTAGCATTTGTGTCGCTGGGACTTTCACAAACAACGGACACAAAGTACAACCAGACCCTCAACAACTAATTGTAGATCGCACAAATAATAATATTCCTTGTGAGAATCGAACCCACGACCTCCCGACGCAGTGCATGCAGTGGTAGCGACTTAACTACCTAAACCACTGCGCCAGGGAGGCAGTCAGAGTCTGATAAGCTAGTTGTTAACTATCCAGAAGTAGCGAACTTGAGTTTATAATTTATCGATAACTTATCGATACTTTAAAGAAACTGTCCCATCACTAGTTGAAATTTAGTAATGAATATTTCGTCGTAAAGAGGCCGAACTAGACCGCCCTATATTTTGTTTGTTATTCACAACACTAGTCTTGTACTACGGTTTCACTTGTAATCTAGATCGATAACGCCATCTAGTGAACAAAATGAGAACTAAATTATTTGCTACTTTTGTAGGGCGATTCATAGTAACGCTTACCGGTCGGTAAACGATCTGTAAGTTAAGCAACCCTTAGCGCAGTAATTCTATGGATGGGTGACCGTAAAGTGGTATTTGAGCTGGACGTCTCCGTGCTTCGGAGGGCACGTAAAAAGCCGGTCCCGGTTGTTGTCAATTAAAATAACAGTCGTTAAGCCACGTCAAAGGCCCTCGGGCTTGAACAACTTTGACACTAGGTTGACCACTAACCATACGACAAAAAAACATGACACACCTGTGCCATAGAGACAATAAATTCATATTTTTCACTCAATTTTAATCGCCTCCCACAAAGCAAGGATCATACGTCTTCTTACCTACTGTCATAAATATAACATCTTGATTTCTTGACAGTTATGATCTGTCAAAAGTTGTAAACGACATGACAGTGATTGACAGAAAGGTTTACTTGCTAAGTCGGAAGTGCTATTTATATATTGCAATAACGCTCATCGGTGGGTAAACGATCAGTGTGTTAACTTGTACATTACATAGATGTAGGTGCAGTGTTTGAGCTGAGCGTCTCCGTGCTACAAGTCACGCTTGTTGTTTAACATAACAACAGTTCACGACAAACACTTACACTACTTTGACACTAGGTTGAACACTATAACAACAGTTCACGTCATAGCCAATATTTTCGTCCTTCGCAAGGTTTAAAAGCCCTTTTTTTAAAAGTTAATCTTTATATATATATAATTCTTCTGTAAGTGTGTATTTCACTGAACTTCTCTTAAACGACTGGACCGATTTTGATGAAATTTATTGTGTGTGTTCAAGGGGATCTGAGAATGGTTTAGATTCACAAAAAAAAAAAATTAAATTCTCGCGTCACAGTTTTCGTTGCCATACTCCTCCGAAACGGCTTGACCGATTCTCATGAAATTTTGTGAGCATATTGAGTAGGTCTGAGAATCGGCCAATATTTATTTTTCTTACCCCTAAGTGACAATATATGTTTTTTAATTTACATGGCAAAGCAACGTTTGCCGGGTCAGCTAGTATAATTATATAAATGTGATATTAATTTTCCTTTTTCTGAAATTATTACTTTAACTAATCCTACTAGTCCTACTAATATTATAAATGCGAGAGTTTGTGAGTAGGTATGTATGGATGTTTGTTACTCTTTCACGCAAATACTACTAAACCGATTTCGATGAAATTAGGTAAGTAGGTAGCTGAAGACTCAGAATAACACATAGGCTACTTTTTATCCCGGAGTTCCCGAGGGATCGGGATTTACACGGGAAGGGTTTCCACGCGGACGAAGTCGCGGGCAGCGTCTAGTATTACACACCTATCCGACATGATTGATTAATTAACTGTCTATATGACGTTGTTGGCGATTGCAGCGCAGAAGCCTCGGGTTCGAATCCCGGGTCTTGTAAAATGCTATTTTATCTCTTTTCACGGGCCCTCCACTTCATAAATCTGATATTATAAATGGATAGCTAGTTGCGCTCACCGGTCGGTAAACGATCTGTGGGTTAAGCAACCCTTGACGCGGTCATTCCATAGATGGGTGACTGCATAGTGGTATTTGAACTGGGCGTCTCCGTGCTTCGGAGGGCACGTAAAAAGTCGGTCCCGGCTGTTATTAACTACGATAACAGTCGTTTAACCACGTCAAAGGCCTTCGGGCGGCTGGAACAACTTTGACACTGGGTTGACCACTAACCTTAGGTTCGAATCCCGGGTCTGGTAAAATGCTATTTTATCTCTTTTCACGGGCCCTCTACTTCATAAATCTAGTTTTTTTTTTTTTTAGTTTTTTTAAAAAGACAACTCCCGCACTAAGAATTGCTCTTGTGTCGCGGGGACTTTTACAAACATACAAACAACGGACACAAAGCACAACCAGACCCGAAACAATTATTTGTGGATCGCACAAATAATTGCTCCGTGTGGGAATCGAACCCACGACCTCCCGATGCAGTGGTATCGGCGTGGTGACCTAAACCACTGCGCCACGGAGGCAGTCATTATCTAATATTATAAATGGCAGATTACTGTTATATTTCATACACCTCTGCCTACACGCTCAGTTATAAGAAGCTTGTCATTTATGCAAGCAAAACCACAGCAAAAAGGCTTGTGAAAATATATTTTTGTTCTATTTGCGCTTCTCTCATCAAAGAGAACGAAGGTTTTAAAATACTGGCGTTGTAGCAAAAGGAATAGGTAATAAGGCTACACAGCTAGTCCTACTTTTAAAGGGGGGAGAGGGGGTGGGGGCGTTTTTTGCATGAGCCTAGTTTTTGTGAATGGTTTTGCTCGTATGAATGTCGTGTGTTGTGATAAACTAATTAAATGATGGAAAATTTTGGACCATTTTTTAACTGTAGGTCTGATAACTTACTTACTTTGTCTTAACCGCCATAAAATCTACTTGTACATGATTTTATTTTTGTAGGATATTATAAGGCCTAATAACATAATCTAGAAGAGCAGTGATAGCCGAGTGGTATTAGTTAGTACCTCCCTCGTTAAATTGTGGGTCCCGGCTGTCATTATCAAAGATCTTTGACAGTCGTTAAAAGTAGTCAGAAGCTTGAAAGTCTGACAACTAGTTTTATAACCCAGGTAACTGTGTTGTGGAGGTCAGATAGACAGTCGCTCCGTGTAAAACACTGGTACTCAACTGCATCCGTTTAGACTTGAAGCCGGCTCCAAGATAGTTTAAAAGAAATGCGAGAATAGTTTGTAAGGATCGTTCCAAATGGCTTCGACTTTTTCATTTAAATATCCACAGTAAAGTGACAACCCTTAATTAATAAACCTTAAACTGACAACCCTAAGCCTGACCCCTATAACAGTCCAAAAATGTTCGCAATTAAATTTGTAACTACGGTCTACATCGTAGACCGGCTACGGCGTAGCACCTCTACGAACCGCTACGTAAAATTTGTTCCCCTTCCAATTTGGTAAATGTAGCTTGATGCTACGGGTTATGGGGAAGAGAGAGAAAACATCGAGAAGGAAAGAGAGGTCCGATTTTAAAGTAATTATTTGCTTAATTTTGAACTAGATATACGTCTGTGGCGAAGTGGTTTAAGCGTTTTTACGAGTGAATGTTTGTAGGTTCGATTTCTACGCGGCACACATATTTGTGTGATTGACAATATAGTTATTTTGTGTCTAGTTGTACTTATGCCCGTTGTTTGTATGTTTGCAAAAGTGCCCACGACACAAGGCTAGTTATTACTTACTAGACTCAAAAATCAATCAATTTAATTTATATTTTAATTGGCCTTGACTTAAAAACAATCAATTTTTAGAAATTTAAATTGACATTTGAAAATCAAATATTTTTATATGTACCGACTGTCAATTTTCTAATTTAACTAAGATACCAATAGCCATGAAATCTAGCAACACAATAGCTTATAATTTGCATAACAGTATATACTAATTTTTTTTCCTGAAATACCCGTATTTTCATCCAAACATTTCATACAAATTCATACATGTTATTTCAATTCAATAACTTAATTATCGAAACCGAATCTTAGGTATTTTTATTAAACCCCAAAAAGGGTTTTATAAAAACATGAATTTTCCGAAAGGGTTTTTGGGGTAATACCCAAATAACGGGTTATGTTTGCATTCAATTATGTAGTAATAATATATTTAAAAAGGCCACGATAGCTGAGTGGTTATATTAGCCTCCCACGCGAAAAGTCGAGGGTTCGAATACCAATGACGGCCTTTGTGGCGCAATGGTTAAGGTGGTCGCCTTGATGCTATCATTGCGTCGAGAGGTCGTGGGTTCGATTCTCACACGAAACGATTGTTGATGTACATGAACACAAATAATTGTTTCGGGTCTGGTTGTACTTTGTGTCCGTTGTTTGTATGTTTGTAGAAGTCCCCGCGATACAAGGGGAATTCTTAGTACGGGAGTTGTCCTTAAAAAAAAAGAAAATACTTTTCAAAGTTATGTGTGTATTAGAAATAATGATCATGTTGTTATAACGATGAAGGAAAACATCGTGATGAATGACATGTGTGAGAGTTGTTTAACACAAACCTTGAAGGAATATTCTTGGCTAGATTTATTCAAATCTAACTCTATCATTTTAAGAGAATATCTATGCCCAATTTTGCCCAGTAGTGGGACAATAAAGTTAAACATGTGTAGTTATTATTAACCTACTTCAAAAAAGAAGGCTTTCAAATAGTCTTAATGCATAACTTTTTTCTTGATTTAAGATAATTATTATTTTCTTTTGAAACGGGGTGCTTTTTATATTGCCATTAGTTTGAGAAAATTTGACGTGTCGTTTTCGAGGTAGGGTTAGAAATGAACCCTTTAAAACGTGGAAATAGCAGGCTAGAAATTTGTATGAAAAGTTGTATTATTTTTTATTTATATTGATTGTTATATTCCTAATAATTTGACACAAAATCGAGTAGGTTTCAAGATATCTTTACAAATTAAGCCCTTAAAAGGTTGAAATAGGGGGCTAATGTTTGTTTGTCGTATGGTTAGTGGTCAACCTAGTGTCAAAGTTGGTCAAGCCGCCCGAAAGTCCTTTGACATGGCTTAACGACTGTTATCTTAGTAGACAACAGCCGGAACCGACTTTTTACGTGCCCTCCGAAGCACGGAGACGCCCAGCTCAAATTCCACAATACGGTCACCCATCTATGGAATGACCGCGCCAACGGTTGCTTAACCCACAGATCGTTTACCGACCGGTGAGCGCAACTGGCTATGGGCTAATAATTTTTCGTAGTTTAACATAAATTATACAAGATTATATTTAACTTTCTATAAGCAACATCAATCGAGTTAATTGAGTCAAGTCCAGCCGTTTACCGGTAACATGCAGTAAGAGGGTTACTGCTAAATATAGAGTAAATTAGGTCATCTTTGAGCAGTAGGGTTGAACTTATATACAGTGCAGTAACGATGTGTACGTTTTGAACAGGTTAATTAGTGGATTAGGCAAATGGTATGCATGGATGCACTTAGCACTAGCATTCGATAAAAAAAAAAATACTAATAGATTTGATTATTGTTTGTGATGTAGGTCCTACCAAAGAGGCAGGCTACCTACCGTTACTTACTAAATAAGACATTAATTAATTATGGAAAGGAGCTATATTTATTCACGATGTACAGGTTAGTATAAAACATTCATGGAAATAAAGAATATCATTGCCTATTTATTGCTGTATGCAGAAAACATTTTGTTACATAGTGATGAAATACTTTTTGCTGCATACTTTTTTATTTTATCCTAAAATCATAAAAAATGCGTCATCAAATTGTATTTTTGACATGTGCCTACGAATTGTTTAACGCCACTAAACGACCTAAACTAAAGTAGTTTAAACGAAAGAACCTCCTTTTTTCAAAATCGGTTAATGTGACGTTTTTTTTTCCATAGAGGTAGTCATATCTTTACAAACTTTCAATGCTTCATTCGCATCCATACATAAAAATCATACGCTGTCTAAAACAACCCTTATCTTTAAAGGGTTTAAAGGAAATCCTCACTAGGGGTGGAATTGTCCGGTGAAATAATTATAACACAGAGTTTAATTATTAGACCTTTTTTTATTAAGGGTGGAAATTTTTGTTTTAATGTGACTGTGTAAGAGGTTGTGTAGCTAAAGGTTTTAGGTTTGATTCCCAGTAGGAGAAGGTTGTGTAAAGATTTTTTATAAATTACGTATGTCAGATTGCGAGTTTGGTACCCGAGTAGGATAATATTGTATTGGGGGTCTTGCTATGGCATTTTATAATAATAAGAGTCAAAGATTAGTACGTGTGTATGTTTATATTAAAAGAAAATGGTATTAAATTTGACTTTCACAAAAAAAAAGCCACAATCCCGTTTGCCGCGTATTTTTTTAAATAAAATAGTTAACAAAGCCTAAAAATCGTTACAATTTTGCAAGAAACTACCGTTAAAACAGTGATTCATAAAACTATACCAAAAATATAAAAATAAATGCACTTAAAAGTAATAAATAAAATTACAAAAACTATTTATTTATCAACAGATAAATTTATTCGAATGCCAATTTTGTCGTTTTCGACACATCTATACATTAGCTGTCAAAAATACCAAAATGTTGTCTTTAAATAAAATTATCTGTTGATAAAAAATTTGTTCTACATCAAATAAAAAACCATACAATTTATCCAACAACAAAAATCTTTATAATTCTCCAAATTTTCCAGATTAAATTATAGCCACTAGAAATAAAAATAAGCGATGTCAGTGCGTCAAACTATGTGATTTAGCTGTAAACAACAAGAGACAATTCCAACAACAATTTAGCCAACAACAACAAAGACTTTTAGAGACTCACGAATCGAAATGGATTTTTGAGAGACTGCTTTTAAAATAGATCTATATATTTTATTTTGCGAAAGTAACAATGTTAGCGATGTCGACTCTTATGATGCCAGCCGCGACTATGACAACCATGACGAATGCTGGCCCGATCCCGGTTGCCGCGGCAACCAAACTCGAACCAAAGTTGTTGCAACTGCCGCACCCGGCGTTAGTGCAACAACTTCCTCAACAACAGCCGCAGTCCCATCACCATCAACATCAACACAACAATAATAAAGTTGGTAAGTAATTTGTTGTTTGAAAATTTGTGTACTTTTTCAGGATTTTGTTGTTGTTGTTGTAAATTTACTTTTCAGGATTTTTCTGTCGCAGTACGTTATTTCACAACTTTAAATTTGAAATATTGATAAAATGTTTTATTATAGTCAACTAACGGATTGATCTAACTTTGTCTGGGTATAGTACACTTATATCCCATGGATAGTTTGATCCCATCGATCCATACAAACCTTGTCCCAACAGTTACAAACATACAAAAAAAATATTATGCAATTTAATTAAGTTGTTTAAAAGTTATACGCGTACGCGTATATATTTGTTATATATTTTTATTTATATAGGTAGATTACTAGCTGACCTGGCAAACGTTGTCTTGCTATATAAATTATACTAAAATTATTCCTTCAAACAAAAATTCTTAGTTTCATAGAAATAAATTATATTTAATTTCATAACATGAATAAGTTGATAGCTAAAAGCAAAATTTGGAATGCTCCCTTTACTTGTTTTTATAAATTTTCAATATTATATTTAGTGAATACCAGAAGATATAGAAAAAATCTATTTTTATTATTGAGAAATCGGTTTATTTAACAGCGTTGAAACTCATGTAAAAAAACGCTATTGAACAGATAAACTACCGCTAAATGAACTCAGAAAACAGGCATGAGTTACTGACTGACTGATGGACAACACACAGCCAAAACTACTGAACGTAGAAACTTGAAAATTGCTATGAAGATTACTTAGGAAGTGTAGAGGAGCACTAAGAGAGGATTTTTGCAAATTCCCTCCCATGGCACTTTCCTCCCAACACTGCTTGTCAACTATAAAAACGCAAAGAGACTGGACAATTAACTAAGCCTACATCTCCCGAATTCCGCATTCAAAGAAAGAGATGTCATTACTCAGATCTTCCCTCTCCCTCCCTCTTTCCGCATTGAAGTAACAAACAAGGAAGGAAATTAACTAAAATAAGGTTAATTATAATTAAAGGAGATCTGTTGCAAGACAGAAATGCATTATTTGTAAATTATGTTTGATAATTCAGTTGTGGAGCTCGTGGCTAAGTTAACAACAGCCGCGCGGATCGATCTTTGAGGTTAAGCTACGCTTGCCGAGGTTGTTCCGTGGATGGGTGACCGTTTTATACATATGGAGTTCCTCCGTGTTTCGGAAGGCTCGTTAAATTGTGGATCCTGGCTGTTATTTTCGAAGATCTTTGACAGTCGTTACCAGAAGTCAGAAGCTTGAAAGTCCGATAAAAAGTCGCTCCATGTAAAATACTGGTATTCAGCTGCATCCGGTGAGACTGGAAGCCGACTCCAACATAGTTGGAAGAAAGGCTAGATAGATTTCGATGTTTGTTATTGCAGTGACAGTCGAGTGGTAGAAGAATTTGCCTTCTACCCAAATGGTCGAAGGGTTTCAAACAACACACCAATTTTATTTTTCAAAACATATGTACATAGATCCATAACTAGCTTTTGCCTGCGTCTTCGTCCGGGTGGTTTGAGACAGAATCCTCGTACAAACTTTCATAGCCTATTTTATTCTTTTGAGGATAAAATTGATCGAAATCCTTTCTTAGCAGATGCCTACGTCATAATATCTTCCTGCATGACAAATGTCAGCTCGATCCGTCCAGTGGTTTGTGTTGTGCGTTGATAGATCACTATGTCAGTCAGTCACCTTTGAGTTATGCAACATGCCGCTACAATGGCGTATTACCTTCAACGTATGGGTAAGGCTAGAGGTCCTAGATTCAGTACAGTAACCTGGGTTATAACACGATACTCTTCGGTAAGACTGGTTGTCAGACATTCAAGCTAACTACTGTTAACTACTGTCATAGATCATTGAAAATGCCACCCACAGTTTAACGTACCTTCCGAAGCTCGGTATATTTTACACGGTCACCCATCCACAACCTCGGCAAACATTACTTAACTTCAGAGATCGATCCTCGCTGTTGTTACTTAGCCGCGAGCTCTTCAAATATAAAACTGTGACAAAATATATTCGAGCTCATCTCGCGGCCATTTGCAAGATTCCTGCTTGTCCCATAAACGTAACAGCCGGTATAATGGCGACAAATAACCCCTATTAGGGGGTGAAATAAACCCCGTATTATTTACATGGACTTTCACGGGATGCGCGGGTCGATAGACGTGAGACAATAACAATATTTAATTCATTATCGTAACTTATCTATACTAATATTATAAAGCTGAAGAGTTTGTTTGTTTGAACGCGCAAATCTCAGGAACTACTGGTCCGATTTGAAAAATTATCTCAGTGTTAGATAGTCCATTTATCGAGGAAGGCTATAGGCTATATAACATCACGCTACGACTAATAGGAACAAAGTAGCAGGAAAAAATGTTACAAAAACGGGGAAAATCTTGACCCATTGTCTCTTATGTGACGCTAGCGAAATTGCGCGGGTCAGCTAGTATTATATAAAAAGACAACTCCCACACTAAGAATTGCTCTTGTGTCGCGAGGACTTTTACAAACATACAAACAACGGACACAAAGTACAACCAGACCCGAAACAATTATTTGTGGATCGCACAAATAATTGTTCCGTGTGGGAATCGAAACCACGACCTTCCGACGCAATGGTTTCGGCGTGGCGACCTAAACCACTGCGCCACAGAAGTAGTCTATATGTTACTGTAAAAGCCCGAACTGTGGTAAAACCTAAGATTTACCAACTCTCAATGGAGAGGCAAAAACTCGAAATAAAAGAATTGTTCCGACTTTTACCATTGAGAGTTAGTAATCTTGGGTTTTAACGGAATTTCTTCGGATTTACCACAGTTCGGGCTTTTACAGTAACATATACATGAAAAGATTCCTTCATACATGAATAAGTCATACAATTGATATCTACATGTCAAACTGAAATAAACCGTTTCAACAGGTCCATTACTGTCTCACATAATAGAGAAATATGCTTACAAATGTATTATACGATATAGGGGTGAAACCAACCCCTATGTAGTAAAGAACGCTATAAAAATATCAGTTTTATTGTCAAAACTTTGGGTCGATAAATAATTTTGAGGCTCGTAGCTCACCGGTGGGTAAACGATCAGTGTGTTAACTTGTACATTACATAGATGTAGGTGCAGTGTTTGAGCTGAGCGTCTCCGTGATACAAGTCACGCTTGTTGTTTAACATAACAACAGTTCACCAAAAAGGCTTCAACTACTTTGACACTGGGTTGACCACTAACTATACGACAATAATTCAAAATTTTAACTTGTTTTCTCGCGTGTTAGTCTATGCTAATATTATAAAAGTAAAATTTACTTTACGCTTTCTCGGTTAAACAGGTTTTGATAAAATTAAGCAGAAAAACAATTGACGATCCGATATCAAATAAAGGCTACCTTTTTTAAAAGATCTACCCTCAGGTGATATGTCTGTACGCGAGGGAAGCCGCACGGGTCAGCTAGTTATCTACATTATAATATATTAAACTCATTACTGTCCCACTACTGGGCAAGAGTCTCCTCCTGAAATGAAGAAAAAGCTTTGAGCCCACGCTAACCAAGACTTTACACTACTTCAATAACTGTTTATTCAACTCTCAGTCATGTTAGATACATATCGAGTTCGTCCGTGTTTCGGAAGGCTCGTTAAATTGTGGGTCCCGGCTGTCATTTTCAAAGATCTATGACAGTCGTTAACAGTAGTCAGAAGCTTGAAAGTCTGACAACCAGTCTTACCACAGGATATCGTGTTATATCCCAGGTAACTGTGTTGTGGAGGTCAGATAGACAGTCACTGCATGTAAAATACTGGTATCCAGCTGCATCCGGTGAGACTGGAAGCCGACTCAAACATAGTTGGAAGAAAAGCTAGACTGATATAATTTTGTCGAACCAAATATGTGTAGCATGCCACATTTCTCACGATGTTTTCCTTCACCGTTATAACAAGTGATCATTATTTCTAACACACATCTTTTGGAAAATTGGAAGGTATTTTAATAATTACCTCATAATCATAATATCAGATTATAATAGCTCTATATTTCGAAAGGGTATAAAAAATAATTACTAATAATTATGAAGCCTGATAATTTAATTATATTTAATTATGTATGGAGGTGGGAGTTTGTGGCTTAGTAACAGCCGCGCGGATCGATCTCTGAGGTTAAGCTACGTGTGCCGAGGTTGGTCAGTGGATGGATGGCCATGTTATACTCTCCGTGTTTCGGAAGATTCGCGTTAAATTGTGATGTGTTATTTTCTAAGATGTTTGACATTCAATAATGTATACATTAACTGCCTCTGTGGCGCGGTCGGTAGTGTATGCGGCTGCCGTGCGAGAGGTCTCGGGTTCGAATCCTGGGTCGGGCCAAAAAGTCTTTTCTGAGATTTTCTGTTAAGAATTTCTTCGAGATTGCCCGGAGTTGGGAAGTTGAGGTCGAATACCTCCGTGCCTCGGAGAGCACGTAAAGCCGTCGGTCCTGCGCCTGACCTCTCACTGGTCGTGTCGGTTATCCGTCCCACCGGGCTATGAGAGTGATGGAATAGAGTGTACCTGTGTATTGTGCACACACTTGGACACTATAAACAAAGTCCTGCATAGATGGCCCGTTTCATTGAAACTGACCGCCGTAGCCGTATATCGGCTAGGAGGACATTATTATTATAATGTATACAAAACTCTTCCGTTACTGACTGACTGATGGACAACGCACAGTCGAAACTACTGAGCGTACAAACTTGACATTTGCTATGAATATTCCTTAGCAAGTGTAGAGGAGCACTAAGGAAGGATTTTTAGACATTCCCCCTGAAGGTTGAAAAAAGGGGGAAAAGCTTTTATATGAAAGATACCTAGCAATTTTTTTTTGTAGAAAGGGAAAAAACATGTAAAAGAAGTCACGGGCTGTCGCTAGTATTATTATAAAAAGGCAACAAACAAGTTACAGGGTGTTTCACCCTGCATACAGGGTGTGGCGTCGTAAATTTTACTAATTATGAAACTGACCTAATTTATTTGGGTCATTCTTAACGCTTATGTGTTATGTTTTCATATTTAAATATGTGAAGGTATTTCTAAGTTGTGTGTGTTTTTTTAAATATAATTATGTATTTTTTAACTTACTTTTTGATGTGGGACTACCTGTGTTTTTATTTAAAAAAAATAGCCTTATGAAACTTGTAGTATAACAGACAAACTTATATATGCTAATTATTTATCACCATAACTAATTTTATCACAATTAGTTTAGCAATTTTTACAAAAAATCTAGTGCAATTAAATAATATTTGTTTCTACTATTTCTCCATAGTTTCTTCACTTTAAGCCTTTTTAGTCTTCAAAAATTTTTTTTTTTTTTTTTTTATTATTGTCCCACCGCAGGGCAAAGGCCTCCCTTCCCTCTTTCTACCTTTCTCTGCCTAACGTTATTTCGTGCCAATCTTTAGTATGAGAGTAACAAAGATTAAACCAAATAAAGTTTTTGCGAAACAAAAAAAACGCAAAAAAAAAAGTTTTACCCATCCGCAAACAATCAGCAATGATTTTTTTTAAACCAATATCACTATAACTTACCTCAATATTATTTGAACCCTAGACCTCTTGATCACCAGTCATATACACTACCAAACCACACAGGTACTTAAAATATTAATTTAAAAGGGTTATCTATGAGAATAACCCTACTAGTTAAATTAAATGAAATAGGTGTGGTGCCGCGTGTATAAGTATAGTTTATTGTTAGTGTACATATGACTATTATACCCGAAGGTGTAAGCAGAGGTCTATGAAATACAGTCACGTTTAGAATGTTAAATAAAAAATAAAAAAAATTTAACCCATTACTGTCCCACTGCTGGGCAACGGTCTCCTCCCGTAATGAGGGAGGGGTTAGGCCTTAAGTCCACCACGCTGGCCAAGTGCGGGTTGGGGACTTTGCATGCCCTCAATAAATGTATTAAACAAATTTTAGGCATGCAAGGTTTCCTCACGATGTTTTCCTTCACCGTTGGAGCTTGTGATAATTATTTCTAATACACACATAACTTCGAAAAGTCATTGGTGTGTTGCCTCGGATTCGAACCTGCGACCACTGGCGTGGGAGGTGTCAACTTATACCACTCGGCTATCACTGCTCTTTAGAATGTTAGTCCCATGTAATAGGAAGTGAGTGTATAGTTGCATATGTATTTCGATTGCTGCTGTAACATTATATCATCTTAGCCTTTCTTCCAAAATATATTGGAGTCGGCTTCCAGTCTCACCGGATGCAGCTGAATACCAGTATTTTATATGGAGCGACTGCCTATCTGACCTCCACAACACACTTACCTGGGTTATAACACGATACCCTTCGGTAAGACTAGTTGTCAGACTTTCAAGCTTCTGACTACTGTTAACGACTGTCAAAGATCTTCGAAATGACAGCCCGGACCCATAATTTAACGTGCCTTTCAAAACATGGAGGAACACGATATGTGTAAGATGGTCACCCATCCACAGAACAACCTCGGCAAGTTTAGCTTAACCTTAGAGGTCGATCCGCGCGGCTGTTGTTAACTAAGCCACGAGCTCCTCTGGACTATAACAATAATGATATATAAAACTTTTTGCCCGTAACAATTACTATGGTAACAGGTGGGTAAAGCAATATCTATGACATTATATACTCAGAAATTACTTCTTCAAGTGTTTCTGAATAAATATTACACAAGTTTTTCCAAATGATTATGTGTTTGAAAATTACTGTATCATTATATTGGTAATAGCTGTTTCAGGTTGTTAAAAAGAAGGAAGGTATTGTGAAAAACGTAAAGTATTTTCAGGAAACTTGAGTGTTAAAAGACAACAGCCGCGCGGATCGATCTCTGAGGTTAAGCTACGCTTCCCGAAGTTTTTCTGTAGATAGGTGACCATTGTATTCATATCGAGTTCTTCCGTGTTTCGGAAGGCACGTTAAATTGTGGGTCCCGGCTGTCATTTTCGAAGATCTTTGACAGTCGTTAACAGTAGTGAAAAACTCGACAGTCTGACAAGCAGTCGGCTGCTGGGCAAGGATCCCTTTCTGCGATGAGAGATAGATGGGTGGCCTTGAATCCATCACGCTGGTCAAGTGCAAGTTGGGGACTTTTTATCCGTGCAATCACTTATTTTTTAATTTTACACCTATTTTTATCGAAGACTAGCTGACCCGCGCAACTTCGCTTGCGTCACAATTTTCCCCGTTTTTGTAACATTTTTCACTGGTACTCTGCTCCTATTGGTCGTAGCGTGATGATATATAGCCTATAGTTTTCCTCAATAAATGGGCTATCTAACACTGAAAGAATTTTTCAAATTGGACCCGTAATTCCCGAGATTAGCGCGTTCAAACAAACAAACAAACTCTTCAGCTTTATAATATTAGTATAGATGTAAGCAGAGATGTACGATATACACCCACGTTTCGCCTTTAATATTCGTCCCATGTAATAGGGGGCGAGCCTATTGAAATTAACCGGGCACGTTAACAAACTCCGGACTACTAAAGAAAGATATTTTCAAAAATAGAAATCGCTTAGTGACACTTTTCTCGAACCCAAGACCTCGTATTCGGCAGTCGTATACACTAACTGCTAGACCACAGAGTCTGCATGAATGAACTATAATTTGATACACTAAGTTAAACAAATAGGGGTTTGGTTTAAGTTAAAATCAATATCAACGAAATACATACCAAATTCCACCAGGAGCTCGTGGCTTAGTTAACAACAGCCGCGCGTATCGATCTCTGAAGTTAAGCTACGCTTGCCGAGGTTGTTCTGAGGATAGGTGACCATTTTACACATTCTAAGTTCCTCCGTGTTTCGGAAGGCACGTTAAATTGTGGGTCCCGGTTGTCATTTTCTAAAATCTTGAATATTTGTTAATAGTAGTCAGAAGCTTGAAAGCCGGACGTACAGTCTTACCGAAGGGTATCGTGTTATAACACAGGTAACTGTGTTGTGGAGGTCAGATAGACAGTCGCTTCATACATGTAGGTGCAGTGTTTGAGCTGAGCGTCTCCGTGATACAAGTCACGCTTGTTGTTTAACATAATAGTTCACGACAAACACTTACACTACTTTGACACTAGTCTGAGATACCCATAGCAGTTGCACTCACCTGTCGGTAAACGATCTGGGGGTAAGCAAACCTTGGCGCGGTCATTCCTAAGATGGGTGACCGCATTAGTATTTGAACTGGGCGTCTCCGTTATTCGGAGGGCACGTAAAAAGTCGTTTCCAGTTATTGTCAAAGATAAAAGTCGTTAAGCCACGTCAAAGGCCTTGCTTGAACAACTTTGACACTAGGTTGACCACTAACCATACGATAAGAAGACTAATCTAACTATAGATAAATAAACTCTAGTAGAAAATAACATCATCCGGGTAACAAACCCGCTACCCGCTCATAACTTATACAGGGTGGTCGTAAAAGGATCGACTAACGAACCGCGCGCGCTTGATGCTATAATTTACATATATACAGCGTGTTCATTATTTATGTGAATACATATTTTTAGTTGAATGAAAGAAAAGTGTGTCAAATGTTTTGTTTTTTAATAAATGTTGATTGTGTATGATGTTTTGGTCTTACTATTAGTTTAGTCGCGTGGTTTCCCTCGTGATTATAAGGTAGCTAATGTTCAATACAGGGTTTTTAGCTATTTTTAGGCTTAATTTCGTCAAATTCAGTAGTTTAGATGTGAAAGAGTAATCTATCGTATGGTTAGTGGTCAACCTAGTGTCAAAGTTGTACAAGCAAGGCCTTTGTCGTGGCTTAACGACTGTTATCTTAATTGACAACAACCGACTTTTCACCTGCATTACGAAGCTCAGATACACTAAGTTCCAATACCGCTATGCGGTCACCCATTTATGAAACGACCGCGCCAACGGTTGCTTAACCCACAGATCGTTTGCCGATCGGTGTGCGCAACTGACTAAGGCTCTTTACTTTTTAAGCTTTTAAAATTATATTTCGCATTGCGCTGAATAACGAATTGATATTATTCAGAGTGCAGGGATAATTAAATCTTTTCTTTTTATACTGATAATTAAGTTAAGCAGCTCTTAGTGACTATTCTTCTTTAATTAAGAAGAATTTAAGACCTAGTTTCTGCCTGCGGCTTTGTTCACGTGATAAGATTAGAATATAAGTGCGAAAGAGTAATATTTTTGCGTTTATAATATTAGTAGGATTGCTTATATTCAGTTGCAACGATCGATAGATCTGTGGGTTAAGCAACCGTTGGCGCGGTCATTCTATAGATGAGTGACCGCATAGTGGTGTTTTAACTGGGCGTCTCCGTGCTTTGTTGCTCCCGGTTGTTGTCAATTAAGATAACAGTCGTTAAGCCACGTCAAAGGCTTTCGGGCTTGAACAACTTTGACACTAGGTTGACCACTAACCATACGACAAGAATTAGAGAGTGTTGTATACAAGGTTCGCGGCTGGAGGTATACAACATACAGAATGTATAACATCAGTGACACGTCTTATACAGCTGACGGTGACCTATTTGATACAGATACTTTATTTTAGAAATACACAGAAATATTGATAGCAATTAATGTAATTTAAGCATTCTTCGGCTCTCTAAATTGTCGAACTATATCCGAATCGTATTTAAAAGCATTTGCACAACATTATTTTTATATAAGACACCTCCTTAATAAATTGCTCTTGTGTCGCCGGGCCTTTTACAAACATACAAACAACGGACACAAAGTACAACCAGACCCGAAACAACTATGTGTGGATCGCACAAATAATAGTTATTTCTTGTGGGAATCGAACCCACGACCTCCTGACGCAGTGTTATTGCCGTGGCAACTTAAACCACTGCGCCAAGGAGATAATCCATGGGCATTATTTATTATTATTTAACATAAAAGTTACATAACACCACGCAAACGCTTGCTTAAATTATAGATTAACGCAGAATTGAACCTGCTACCTTATAACAACACATTATCTTTCCATATACCAGCATAATTGCTCAATAGAAGCACTAACAACACCATATATAAACGTAACATTTAAACAACACCCTGTATCCAAAGTCAGTTAACATCCAACTTGCGTTATAAAAAATTCATCCCGCTGTATATTAAAGCCGAAATTTTGATACTAACATTCAAATTTCAACCTTATTTCCTTACTAAAAGGTTCAAATTCCTTTACACGTCAAGTGAACAAATTTTCGTACTAAAGTTGTGTAAGGGAATTTGGTCTGTAATGCGAAGGTGTTAAGGTATATATTTGTATGGAGATTGTTATTGAATTTTGACTGAATTTCTGCTACGGAGAGATAGCGTTTTGTATGTTGGTACCATTGGAAAGGAAATAGGTTGGCAGTACTGCTTATTAGATTTGGTGTGGTATCATTTTTTTGGGATAGGTTACGATTAATGTTACATTTATAAAGGTACTGACTGCCTCTGTGGCGCAGTTGGTCGTATATGCGACTGCTGCGCAAGAGGTCTCGGGTTCAAAATCAAAATCAAATCATTTATTCATATAGGTCAAATGCTGACACTTATTATAGTCAATGATACAGAGAGTGAATTTACCGCCAGTTCGGAAGGTAGGGCCAATGAGAAGAGCTGCCAACAAACTCCAGGCCACTCTTTTTATTCGCCAATTAGTTTTAACAATCTTTCTATTAGGTATAAATCTTTGATGATGTAAGGAGCTGCTACCAACACTACCGAACACACATAAGTCATAATATAAACAAATTAGATCGAAATCGTTCGAATCCCGGATCGGGACAAAAAGTTGTATCTGAGTTCTCTGTTAAAGAAAATTCTCAGAGAATGTCAGTGCCTCGGAGAGCACGTAAAGCCGTCGGTCCTGCGCCTGACCTCTCACTGGTCGTGTCTACCGTCCCATCGATCTATGAGAGTGAAGGAATAGATAGTATACCTGTGTATTGTGCACACACTTGGACACAGTTGGCTGGTGTCAATAAAAATGGCCGCCGTCTATTCGAACCAGTAGTTCCTGAGATAAACGCATTCAATTAAACTCTTTAGCATCATATTATTGTTATAGAAATATTGATTTTAATATCTATGAGTTCCTCCGTGTTTCGGAAGGCACGTTAAATTGTGGGTCCCGGCTGTCATTTTCGAAGATCTTTGACATAATAGTAGTCAGAAACTTGAAAGTCTGACAACCAGTCTTACCGAAGGGTACCGTGTTATCCCAGGTAACTGGGTTGTGGAGGTCAGATAGGCAGTCGCTCCATATAAAACACTGGTATTCAGCTGCATCCGGTGAGACTGGAAGCCGACTCCAACATAGCTTGGAAAAAAGGCTAAGCTGAGCTGATATATATCTATGAAACCGAAAATTTCTGTAGAGCACTAATCTGGACCCATATTTTCGATCCCTGATACCCTTGCGTTTACTACCACTGCGCTACTCGCAAATGAGTATAAAACATCGATAATTATGGGTATAGGTTTTACCCCGCACCGCACCTGAGACCCTTAGTGGGTTGTAAACGGATCTGGGGTATAAGGGTATGTTTAAATAACATATTATATATATAAAACCATACTAAATGTAAAGGTATATAAAATAACCAGTGGCTCGCCCCGGCTTCGCACGGTTTAAACACTTATTTTACAAAAAATCTTTACTACTTTACACAAACGTTCTTTTTTAAGGAACTGGATGTGTATAATATGGTCACCCATCCACCAAACAACCTCGGCAAGCGTAGCTTAACCTTAGAGATCGATCCGCGCGGCTGTTGTCAACCAAGCCACATACTACTTTTACGCACAAACCTTCCTCTCTAAGAAACTGGATGTGTATAATATGGTCACCCATCCACAGAACAACCTCGGCAAGTGTAGCTTAACCTTACAGTTTGATCCGCGCGGCTGTTGTCAACTAAGCCACATACTACTTTCACACACAAACCTTCTTTAAAAAACTGGATGTGTGTAATATGGTCACCCATCCACAGAACAACCTCGGCAAGCGTAGCTTAACCTCAGAAATCGATCCGCGCGGCTGTTGTCAACTAAGCCACGAGCTCCTCTCACAAATATTAAGTAAATCGTCCCTGCTTTCCCCCTTTAGCAGAAATATCGTGAATTTGCCTTGAAATAGACTTAGATTGCACCCCTAAAGGCTCTCTCAGGCTTATTAAAGTGGGATTTAGGGGATGATATAAAACCACCCCTACGTTTCGCTTCGGGGGTGTATGTACAGTGTACTCAGTGAGTTTAGAGGCGCCCATAGCCAGTTGCGCTCACCGGTCGGTAAACGATCTGTGGGTTAAGCAAACGTTGCCGCGGTCATTACATAGATGGGTGACCGCATAGTGGTATGTGAACTGGGCGTCTCCGTGCTTCGGAGGGCACGTAAAAAGTCGGTCCCGGTTGTTGTCAATAAATATTATTATAACAGTCGTTAAGCCACGTCAAAGGCCTTCGGGCGGCCTGAACAACTTTGACACTAGGTTGACCACTAACTATACGATGAGAGCTGAGATTTAGTGAGTTTAAAGTAACTGTCATGTATAAAAATGTATGATTACATTTAAGTTAATAATTATGATAGTACCTACACACATACAGAAAATCACGCCTTTTCCCCATAGGGGTAGGTAGAGACCAGAAAACGCCACTCTTTGCGAATGTTTTTTTTAAGAAATCTCTTGCACTAAGAATTGCTCTTGTGTGTAGACTTTTACAAACACACAAACAACGGACACAAAGTACAACCAGACCCGAAACAATTATTTGTGGATCGCACAAATAATTGTTCCGTGTGGGTATCGAACCCACGACCTCCTGACGCAATGGTAGAGGCGTGGCGGCTTAAACCACTGCGCCACGTAAACAGTCACTTTATACGACAACTATGTAATTATAAGGTATCTAGTTCGATTTGGTTTTGTCTAATTTTGTCATAAATGTACATAATCAAATATTTTTTTCTTCTATTAACCTCTTAGTGGCTGAAATAGAGGTAAAACTACGCGACCAAAACCACGTGTATCAACAAGTATTTCTAAAAAAAAACTTCACCGCCTTTAAAGGCAACCGACTTCAAACCTACTTCACTGTACTCATATACTGTGGTTCAGTATTGATTGCACTCAATTCAATTTAACATAAAGACACCATTTATTCCGAAAGTGTATGTGACTGTCTTATATGTATTTATCAAGCTAAGTAACTATAGACGCGCCGAACAATCTCTTAGGTTAAGCTACGCTTGTCGAGGTTGTTTTGTGGATGGGTGATCGTATTATACATACCGAGTTAATCCGTGTTTCGGAAGGCACGTTAAATTGTGGGTCCCGGCTAAAATTTTCAAAGATCTTTGACAGTCGTTAACAGTAGTCAGAAGCTTGAAAGTCTGACAACCAGTCTTACCGAAGGGTATCGTGTTATAACCCAGGTAACTGTGTTGTGGAGGTCTGATAGGCAGTCGCTCCTTGGAAAATACTGGTATTCAGCTGCATCCGGTGAGACTGGAAGCCGACTCCAACATAATTTGGAATAAAATGACCAGCCATATTTCATGGCACGAAACCTTCGACCGAACCGTGCCTTCCGAGACACGGTGGAACTCGATATATAAATGGTCACCCATCCACAGATAAACCTCGGTAAGCGTAGCTTAACCTCAGAGATCGATCCGTGCGGCTGTTGTTAACTAAACCACGAGCTCTTTTTGAGTATAAAAGTTAATATAATTATAATATTATTCTGTAAGGCGTAATTTGGTACCTTGTAAGCCTGAAGGAATAATTACAGCATTTTGTAACGAAAATCTTTGAAACTAACATCTTATACCAACCTACGCAAATTACCCAATAGCTCAGTAGTTAAAAAGTCTTACAATTAGAATGGCTTAACCAACCTATAAAAAATATGAAATAAAGAATCTATACTAATATTGTAAAGCTGAAGAGTTTGTTTGTTTGAACGCGCTAATCTCAGGAACTACTACTCCGATTTGAAACATTCTTTCAGTTTTAGATAGCCCATTTATCGAGGAAGGCTATAGGCTATATATCATCACGCTACAACCAATAGGAACAGAGTAACAGTAAAAAATGTTACAAAAACGGGGAAAATTATGACCCATTGCCACGCCCCACAGCTAGTTGAATTTTAAAATCGGGGGATTTTTAATTTTAGTTCATAGATGTACCTAAATTAATAAATTTCATTTCAATTTTGTTATATATCTACCTTTACATTTCGTAACCTAATTTCCCCGGCACAGAAATCGAAGCTCATTCCTTAAGTGAAATAATCCCGCCCGTATCCTTATAATAAATAATTCTTTCAAATCAGCTCGGACTAACTAAAATATGGAAACACACGGGAGATTAAAGTGTGGACGGAGCCGCGGGGTAACAGGTGTTTGTTGTAAAGATAATGTTTCAATTTTAGTATAGCGCCATTTATCTTTGTGTCTCTGAATAAAGCAACTATGTATGCGGGTGTTGTAAAATCGACCTACTACCGTACCGTTCCACGCACTACTTTGTGTCCGTTGTTTGTATGTTTGTAAAAGTCCCCGCGATACAAGAGCAATTCTTAGTGCAGGAGTTGTCTTTAAAAAAAACGTACAGTAAGATCTCTCCATCACTTGCTTCAAAGACCAGCTTGTACCACTTGACAATTACTTTTTATGATAATATTTAGAAATAGACGTGATTTTTTTAATTTAAAGACACATCTCATTAAAATACCTGTGGAGGAACGAGGTGATCATGTTCCTCCATCACAAAGGGAGGATCCTCCGACCAGGCGAGGTGATCATGCCTGGTGGGCCTAGGCTGCCCGACTGATCTAGTCGGGACCTTGTATATCCATACTAATATTATAAATGTGAAAGTAACTCTGTCTGTCTGTCTGTTACTCAATCACGCCTAAAGTGTACTAATTTGCATGAAATTTGGTATGGAGATATTTTGATACCCGAGAAAGTACATAGGCTACTTTTTACCCCGGGAAAAGGACGCATTCCCATGGGAATATTCAGATGGTGGACGAAGTCGCGGGTGAAAGCTAGTATACTATATATAGTGAATTGCAGCGCAAACTTTGATAGTGCGATTCAGGACTTGTGACGTCAGTCACTCTGCGAGTTGGTTGTTGTGCGCTCGTCCCATTAGATGTCGCTGTAAGCTATCCACTACATACCTACAGCAATAGTCAAAAATACATGAAAAATGTCAATCAATTCCAAAATCACTGATCCATTTAATTTAAGTCAAATAAAAGTTTTTTTCAGAACGGGCGCGGTACAATTCATCTCCCCTATATCGTCGGCTACCGTTCCTTTGAACAAGAAATTCGCTCAAAACATTATAAAAACAAAAGGTTTTTTTTAAGAGCAACAAAAAGTCGTAGCACGGTTCAGTGAGCGCGTGTGGGATGAGTTATGAGCGAAAGCGATTACAATTGAGCGGATATCTTTTCAAAATCAAATCATTTATTCATTCAGGTCAAATGCTGACACTTATGATAGTCAATGATACAGAGAGTGAATTTACCGCCAGTTCGGAAGGTAGGGCCAATGAGAAGAGCTGCCAACAAACTCCTAGACACTCTTATTAATCGCCAATTAGTTTTAACAATCTTTCTATTAGGTATAAATCTTTGATGATGTAAGGAGCTGCTACCAACACTACCGAACACACATAGGTCAAAAGTCTTGAAGCGACTACAAAATTGGTAACCATTATTTCTATATTAAAAGACTAAAAGCACATATTATTTTATAGTTAGGTTCTTCTTAGTTGTAGTCGACCTAGTGTCAAAGTAATTGATATGTTTGTCGTGAACTGTGGTTATGTTAAACAACAAGCGTGACTTGTATCACGGAGACGCTCAGCTCAAACACTGCACCTACATCTATGTAATGTACAAGTTAACACACTGATCGTTTACCCACCGGTGAGTGGAACTAGCTATGAACGCAACTGTTACTTTAGATTTCTTTTTTTTGCATTTATAAGATAAGTATTTTGTTTAAAAACAGCAGCAACAGTTACCTGGGTTATAACACGATACCTTTCGGTAAGACTGGTTGTCAGACTTTCAAGCTTCTGACTACTGTTTACGACTGTCAAAGATCTTTGAAAATGACAGCCGGGACCCACGATTTAACGTGCCTTCCAAAACACGGAGGAACTCGATATGTACAAGATGGTCACCCATCCACAGTACAACCTCGGCGAGCATAAACTGTTGTTAACTAAGCCACGAGCACCTCCTCCTTGCAGTGGCACAGTAATGAGCTAAATTGATTTTTATTTAATAAAATCGCTCTTCTCTCAACACTTAGACTATCGGTCTTGTACAACGAAATCCTGGAGGGCAAAAACGTATAATTGAAATGATCTTACAACGAATTTGTTTTTATATATTATTTTACACTAGCTACCCAACCCGGGTTTACCCGACTTATAAACTTATTTTACTAAAACCTTTTGAACCTTATATTTTTTACACATACTCTATCGATTAAAAAAAGTCGAAATGAGCACCTCCTCCTACTTTTTTCAAGTCGGTTAAAAAAACCGCATCGAAATTCGTTGCGTAGTTCTAAAGATCTAAGCATACATACATACAAACATAGAGACAGACAGCGGAAAGTTATTTTGTTTTATAAATTTATACTATGTAGTGATATGACACAAGCTACCCAACCCGGGTTTACTCGAGATTAGTACTACATTATTTTCATAATATCACGCCTGTTATATCCAAAAGTGTACGAAGATTTATCGAATACACCCACGATTCGCCATTTATAACACACAATTTAACGTGCCTTCCAAATCACGGAGGAACTCGATATGAATTATACGGTCACCCATCCATTGGCCAACCTCGACGAGTATAGCTTAACCTGAGCGATCAATCCACGTGTTTTTACTAAGCCTGATAGATACGTTTAAGGCGCAGTGTTTATACAGTCATATACATGAGTCAATTGCCATATACCGGACACGTTACAAAACTCCGGACTAATATTGAGAACTAGCTGACCCGCGCAACTTCGCTTGCGTCATGTAAGAGAGATTGGGTCATAATTTTCCCCGTTTTTGTAACATTTTTCGTTGCTACTCCGCTCCTAATGGCCGTAGCGTGATGTTATATAGCCAATAGCCTTCCTCAATAAATAGACTATCTAACACTGAAAGAATTTTTGAAATCGGACCAGTAGTTCCTGAGATTAGCGCGTTCAAACAAACAAACAAACTCTTCAGCTTTATAATATTAGTATAGATAAAAAAATATCGAAATACGACGTCCTCTTTTTTGAAAATCGCTCAAAAATAATATTTAAATAACATTTCTAGAGAACTCAGACATATATTCTTTTTAAAATATTATTTCAAATAACAATGAAATTGAATAAAAATCATTTTACCTGGAATGATAATAAACTTTATTATTTCAAAGGGAGGGAGCTCGTGGCTCAGTTATCACAGCCGCGCGGATCGATCTCTCAGGTTAAGCTATACTCGCCGAGGTTGGCCAATGGATGGGTGACCGTAAAATACATATCGAGTTCGTTTGTGTTTTGGAAGGCACGTTAAATTGTGGGTCCCGGTTGTAATTTTCTAAGGTCTTTGACAGTCGTTAACAGTAGTCAGAAGCTAGAGTCAGACTACTGGTCTTACCGAGTTGTATCGTGTTATAGCCCTAGAATCGAACTTTAGACTTCCTGTCCCAATCATAATTATATAGATCGTTGCGTCGGGAGGTCTTGGGATCCATTTCCGCACGGAACAACTAATTGTGCGATCCACAAATAATTATTTCGGGTCTGTTCGTCCTATGTGTTCGTTGTTTGTATGTTTGTAAAAGTCTTCGCGACACAAGGGCAATTCTTAGTGCGGGAGTCGTCTTTATAAACGAAAAAATACACCCATCCACAACCCATCCTCGACCACACCCCTTAATCTCGCGTCACCACGTAGCCCTCAAAACAATGGAAACTTTTTAAACAAATATATTTCCTTAGAGACGAAGGAAAATTTATTCTTTCTTTACAATCTTTGAGCTCAAGGGAATCATGTCAGAATAAACAGGGGCCGAATTGAATTTGTAATTTGTTTATTGCAAAGTCCAGGGTTCGGTTTGATTTTTGAATAAAATGTATGACAACATGTATGGATGTGGATGAAGCAAAGAAGTTTGTAAGGATCGTACCAAGTGGCGTTCTTTGGTCTCTGCCTGCCCTTACGAGAAAAACGGTGAAAGTTTTATCAAAATCGGTAAATCCGTTTTAAGAAATTAACTAGAAAAAACAACTTTCTTTAAAGCAATTTTTCAATACTTCAAATATCTTAGCGGCAGTTGTATCTTATAGTATGCTGCAACACAAAAGTTGTAAATTCACACTAATAGATGGCGCTTTCCCCAAAATATCTACATCCCTTTTAATTCGTAGATGTATATTCTTATCCGTATATCAAGTTTAATCCAGTTTTAAAAACAGCAATAAAGCAATTCTTCGAACGGCACAAAGTTTACGAAAACCTTTATATTTTATGCAAAAGGACATGTCTTAACGACTCTCCGGCGACGCCATTTTGAAAAGACGCTGTTGACTAGGGTTGTAGACGAAATCCGCATCCGTATTTTCAATTCCGTATGAAAATCCGCGATTTTTTGTGGAACGATACTTACCTCCAGTTTCTGCGGTACATTTAGCGGTAGTTTATCTGTTCGATTGCGTTTAAATTCATACAAAAAAAGTTATTAAATAGATAAACTACCGCTTAATGTTCTCGAAAACAGGGTAAAAGATTTCTATACCAAATAAGTTATCCTATACTATTTATATTATGTATGCGAATGTTTGTGAGGATGTATGTATGCATACATATTACTCTTTTATAAAAAACTTATAATTAGCTTATAACCTGGATTCAAACTTAGAATAATTTATGCCTCAGAGAAATGCTTTCACGCACAAAGTTATAGACAGGAGTTACTTATCTATACCAAAGTAAATATCATTTTTTTTGCACAATGACTTTGTTGCAAAAGTTGTATATTTAGGTACACTACAAAAAATATTCAAATCCTGATTCAAGGTCCTTAAATTCTCTCAATTTAAGACAATTAGGGGGTTAGGCTGAAATTTAGACATATACATTAACAATCAATTTCGTACTTTAAATGATTCAGTAAATTTTCAAAATTTCTGCAACTGAAAATTTCACATAAAATTACGTTTCCACATCCGCAAACTGTAATGCTCGCCGTTGGAATTTTCATTTCATCACTGGCTTAAAACTACGGCAATTAATATGTTCGAATTCAATGCAATTGTGGTCTTGAACTTCTGATTATACCGATTCCGTTGGACAAAGTGATTTTCATAATATTACTAGCTGACCTGGCAAACGTTATTTTGACATAATTTTAAAATGTTGACGCTGACAAACTTTATCACTGAGGGGTATGAAAAATAGATGTTGGCCGATTCTCAGACCTACTTAATACGCTCACAAAATTTCATGAGAATCGGTCAAGCCGTTTCGGAGGACTACGGGAACGAATATTGTGACACAAGAATTTTATGTATAGGAGATAATGCAACGGGTCTTAACGCGATTGAAAATAAAGGTTAGGTCATCATCATCATCATCTCAGCCGGGAATCGTCCACTGCTGGACAAAGGCCTCCCCCATCGAGCGCCAATAGGACCGGTCCTGGGCCGCCCTCATCCATCGGACTCCGGCAACCCTTACCAGGTCGTCGGTCCATCTTGTGGGGGGCCTGCCAACACTACGTTTCCCGGTTCGTGGTCGCCACTCAAGAACCTTTCTGCCCCAACGGCCGTCGGTTCTGCGAGCTAGGTTAGGTACCAGTTGTTAATAAGATAACAGTAGTTACACCACGTCAAAGACCTTCGGGCTTGAACAACTTTGACACTAGGTTGACCACTAACCATACGAAGAATGAATGAATTAAAGATTTATCTGGCTCTGTGGCACAGTAATTTAGGTCGCCACGCCGCAACCATTGCGTTGGGAAGTAATGGGTTCGATTCCCACACGAAACAATTATTTATGCGATCCACAAATAATTGTTACGGGTCTGGCTGTACTTTGTATCCGTTGTTCGAAAAAATCCCCGGAACACAAGAGCAATTCTTGGTGCTGGAGTATCTGTTTTATAAAATAGAAAGCCTAAAATCAAACTCAAAAACTAGGTTATCAATAAATTTATTTTAAAACTCCGCATCCGAATCCGTTCATCCACAAGATCCGCATTTAAATCCGGATCCGATGAACACAACCCTATTGTAAACATAAGACTTGTTACAACTTGAGTTTAGGAAAGTTGAATCACAATTTTTTGAAACATCTGATGCCTGGTAACGGAAAAAGGCTCTTGATATTTTCAAAAATATATTCAAGTTTCCAAAATGTAGCTTTTTTGGGAACTAATAGGATAACACATAGTATTATTAATGCTATGATCGTATCTATGTAACAACAGCCGCGCAGATCAATCTCTTAGGTTAAGCTACCCTTGCCGAGGTTGTTTCATGGATGGGTGACCGTATTATACACACCATATTTCAGAAAGTACATAAAATTGTCGGCCCTGGATGTAATTTTCAAAGATCTTTAACAGTAGTCAGAAGCTTGAAAGTGAAAGCAGTCTTGCCGAGAGGTATCGTGTTATAACCCAGGTAACTGTGTTGTGGAGGTCTGATAGACAGTTGCTTCATGTAAAATACTGGTATTCAGCTGCATCCGGTGAGACTGGAAGCCGACTCCAACATAGTTAGAAGAAAGGATAGGCTGATGATGTAATTATTGAACCCCCTACAATTATTGAGACTTCAAACTTTTTATAATAATAATATATTAAAATGTCATTGCATATGAAGCATGGCAAGTTTGTTAGGATCGTACCAAGTGGCTAGGCACCAAGTTGTAAGGCTCTTATATAGTTCTACCTACTGTTTTATAAAGTTAAAGGCGTTATAGTCCCAAATCTTAATTGTGTGACGTCGACCGAAATTATTTTAAACGCAAAAAGTAAAATCCTGCCAAGTGCGAGTTGGACTCGTGCACTAGGGGTTCCGCAACATCTATACTAATATTATAAAGCTGAAGAGTTTGTTTGTTTGAACGCGCTAGTCTCAGGAACTACTGGTGCGGATTGAAGAATTATTTTACTGTTGGATAGCTTATTTATCGAGGAATGCTACAGGTTATATATCATAACGCTACGACCAATAGGAGCAGAGTACCAGTGAAAAATGTTACAAAAACGGGGGAAATTATGATTCTCTTATGTGACGCAAGCGAAGTTGCGCGGGTCAGATAGGTATTTATAAAAACGCCAAAAAATCACGTTTGTTTTATGGGAGCCCCCTCAAATATTATTTTTATTTTATTTCATAATATTTATAGCAGCAACAGAAATACATCATCTGTGAAACCACTGTCTAACTATCACGGTTCATGAGATACAGCCTGCTGACAGACAGACAGCGAAGTCTTAGTAATAGGGTCCCGTTTTTACCCCTTTTACTACGGAACCCTAAAAAAAGGATTTGTGTAAAGAGTTTTCGCTGTAAAGTTAAAATCTTAATCTCTTTGGCTTTAATCTTAAAAACTTGATGCCTTTGCTTGTCGACTTATACGGAGATAAAAAAACAAATCCCTAGTCTATGGTTAGGGAATTTTAGCCTATAATTTAGTCCACGTGAAAAGATTTCTAGAAAAAATAATCTAATGTGTTAATTTAGGTTATAAACTATATGTGTACTAAACTTTATCAAAACTCGATGAGTAGTTTTTGCATAAAAGCGTAACGAGCTCACACACATACTTACAAACTTTCACATTTGTAATTTAAATATATTTATAAACCGTTGATAGATCACTATCCCCCGGTTTCTGAGTATTACACTAACGTTTTTATATGAATTTAAACGCTATTGAATAGATAAACTCTTTCAACGCACAGCCCAAACCACTGGACGGATCTGAACGGACGGACGGACAGACTGGACGGATGAAATTTGGCATGCAGGTAGATGTTACGACGTAGGCATCCGCTAAGAAAAGATTTTGATCAATTCTACCCCCAAGGGGATAAAATAGGAGATGAAAGTTTGTATGAAAATTCTGTCCTAAGTCACAAACTACGCGGACGAATTCGCGAGCCTAAGTTAGTATTAGGTCGGGGAAAAAGTCTTTTCGCATTATAGTATGTATGAACTTGTAATAAAATCTCTTTGGCTTCAAGAATCACAAATGAGTACACGGTTCATTAGGTTTCTTTCAGTGAGCTCGTGAGGTACCCAAATATCGAGCTTTTCTGTGTAGAGAAAAGATTTTATTACAAGTTCATACATACTATAATGCGAAAAGACTTTTTCCCCGACCTAATATGATTGTCATTAGTTACTATGCTAAAATTTAATTAATTTAATTATTATTTATGACTAGTAAACCACGTAGGAGTGGTCAGACTTTATAATAGGCAAAAAACACGAATTTAACTAGGCCGTACAAAATTATAATAATTTTAAAACTAGCTTCTGTCTCCGTGCTCGTGGCTTAGTTAACAACAGCCGCGCGGATCGATCTCTGAGGTTAAGCTACGCTTGCCGAGGTTGTTCTGTGGATGGGTGACCATCTTACACATATCGAGTTCCTCCGTATTTCGGAAGGCACGTTAAATTGTGGGTCCCGGCTGTTATTGTCAAAGATCTTTGACAGTCGTTAACAGTAGTCAGAAGCTTGCAAGTCTGACAACCAGTCTTACCGAAGGGTATCGTGTTATAACCCAGGTAACTGTGTTGTGGAGGTCAGATAGACAGTCGCTGCACGTAAACTACTAGTATTTAGCTGCATCCGGTGAGACTGGAAGCCGACTACAACACAGTTTGGAAAAGGCTAAGCTAATATAATAGCTTCTGTCTCTGTACCGCAGTGATTTAGGTAAAGCGCTCATAGCCAGTTGTGCTTATAGCCGGTAAACGATCTGTGGGTTAAGCAACCGTTGGCGCGGTCATTCTATAGATGGGTGACCGCCTAGTGGTATTTGAATTGAGCGTCTCCGTGCTTCGGAGGGCACGTAAAACGTCGGTCCCGGTTGTTGTCAATTAAGATAACAGTCGTTAAGCCATGTCAATGACCTTTCGGGATTAAACAACTTTGACACTAGGTTGACCACTAACCATACGATATAACCTGTTAAGACAGTATCTATACGTCATAATAATATGTATATAGATAGATAGCTGACCCGCGCAACTTCGCTTGCGTCACATAAGAGAGAATGGGTCAAAATTTTCCCCGTTTTTGTAACATTTTTTACTGATACTCTGCTCCTATTGGTCGTAGCGTGATCATATATAGCCTATAGCCTTCTTTCATAAATGTGCTACCTAACACTAAATATAAATAATAATTTAATTTTTTTTAATTCGCACCAGTTGTTCTTGAGATTAGCGCGTTCAAACAAACAAACTCTTCAGCTTTATAATTTTAGTACAGATTAAGATAACAGTCGTTAAGCCACGTCAAAGGCTTTCGGGCTTGAACAACTTTGACACTAGGTTGACCACTAACCATACGATAGATAGATAGACTGTATACACGTATATAGATAGATTATGACAAGCAAAGCCGCGGGACTAAATAATCCACTCCCCTCCTGCATTGAAATCAATAACTGACGCCCTTAGGGACGTGGGTTCGAATCCAATATGTTTATACGTGTATGTTATGTGAGGGAGATGCGATCGATTGATTGAAGTTAAGGGATGGAAGGGAGGATTGGAAACTGATGGGTTTGGAGTGAACCTTTGATAATAATATGTTTATTTGGCGTAATTTGAATAAAATTAAGCTCGCATATAGCTTAACATTATAGATTAACAATTAAGACATTAGTATGAGTATAATAAAAATAAAAAAAATATTTTAACTCATGACTGTCCCACTGCTGGGCAAGGGTATCCTCCCAAACGAGGGGGAGGGATTAGGCCTTGAGTCCACCGCACTGGCCAAGTACGGGTTGAAGACTTTACCTTACTTCAAGAACAATGTTGAATTACTGTCAGACATGTTTAACTGCACGTTTGGCGCAGTGGCTTAAGCGGTCACCTCGCCGCAACAACCGTAGCGCCGCGTGTGGTGGGTTCGAATCCTACCCGGGACAAATCTTTGTGTGATGAGCACGAGTATTTGTTCTGAGCCTGGTTGTCAATTTATCTATATACGTATATGTTTAGAAGTATATAAGTATGTTTATCAGTTATATGGTTACAGTACAAGCTCTGCTTAGTTTGGAATCAAATGACCGTGTGTGAGTTGTCCAATAATATTTATTTATTTATTTATGTAATTCATCACGATGTTTTCCTTCATCGTTATAACAAGTGATCATTATTACAAATACCTTTTATTTTAATCCTCATTTGCGTTGGAGACGAATGCTGATGCGACTTGGCTATCACTACTTTCTACCGATACGATAGATTTATTACATAAACACATACATACGTACATAGAATCACGCCTTCTCCCCATAGAAGTAGGCAGAGACCAGAGAACGTCACTTGGTACGATTACAAACTTCCCTTGCTTCATTCACATACATACATGTTGTCATACAAGATTTATTATTTTTCCATATATTTCAAAAATAACTGATAAAATGTTTGTAATTTTTCTGAGTTTTATCCTTTAGGGAAATTACAAACTTATCGACTACTAGCTGACCCGCGCAACTTCGCTTGCGTCACATAAGAGAATCATAATAATTTTCCCCGTTTTTGTAACATTTTTCACTGGTACTCTGCTCCTATTGGTCGTAGCGTGATGATATATAGCCTATAGCCTTCCTCGATAAATGGGCTATCTAACACTGAAATAATTTTTCAAATCGGACCTGTAGTTCCTGAGATTAGCGCGTTCAAACAAACAAACTCTTCAGCTTTATAATATTAGTATAGATTATAGTCTGACTTTGACAGCAGATGAAATAGTAATTCAACGTACTGACTAGTTTCTGCCCGCAACTTTGTCTGCGTAAAATGATTTCCCGAGGCAAAAAGTAATGTCCTCCTAGCCGATATACGGCTACTGCGGTCAGTTTCATTGAAACTGGCCATCTGTGCAGGACTTTGTTTAAAGTGTCCAAGTGTGTGCACAATACACAGGTACACTCTATTCCATCACTCTCATAGTATGGTGGGACGGTAGACACGACCAGTGAGAGGTCAGGCGCAGGACCGACGGCTTTACGTGCTCTCCGAGGCACGGAGGTCTTCGACCTCAACTTCCTAACTCCGGGCAATGTCTAAGAAAATCTTAACAGAAAATCTCAGAAAAGACTTTTTGGCCCGACCCAGGATTCGAACCCGAGACCTCTCGCACCGCAGTCGCATATACTACCGACCGCGCCACAGAGGTAGTTAAAGTATGCTATGTGTTAATCCTGGTTATAATAATATAAACTATCTGTGTACCAAAGTTGCCTGGGTAATAACACAATATTAAGTAAGACTGGTTGTCAGACTTTCAAGCTTCTGACTACTGTTAACGACTGTCAAAGATCTTTGAAAATGACAGCCGGGATCAACAATTTAACGTGCCATACGAAACACGGTGGAACTCGATATGTATAAGATGGTCATTGAACAACCTCAGCAAGAGTAGCTTAACCTCAGAGATCGATCCGCGCGGCTGTTGTTACTTTAGTAACGAGCACAATTTAACTGCACGTTTAGCGCAGTGGTTAACGTGGTCACCTCGCGGCAATAACCAAAGCACCGCGTGTGGTGAGTTCGAACCCCACCCGGGATAAATCTTTGTGTGATGAGCACGAGTATCTGTTCTGAGCCTGGTTGTTAATGTATTTTTATACGTATGTATTTACAAGTATATAATTATGTTTATCAGTTATCTGGTTATAGTACAAGCTCTGCTTAGTTTGGAATCAAATGACCGTGTGTGAGTTGTCCAATGATATTTATTTAATAAAAAACTCATTTGTAGTAAGCCCATGTAAATAGGAACGGTTACAAAACCCCTTGGTTATCGATCGTTAGGCCTAATTTCAACGAAGCGTAATAATTAAAAAGTGTTACTAACACGCAATGTGTTTAACTAGTAATAAGCACGAAATAATATAATTTCACTTGCTCAGCACCGACGGCTTTACCCGCATGGAATTTCACTCCTTCACTATTCCAGACTAGCTGACCCGCGCAACTTCGCTTGCGTCACATAAAGAGAATGAAAATTTTCCTCGTTTTTGTAACATTTTTTATTGGTACTCTGCTCCTGTTTGTTGTAGCGTAATGTTATATAACCTATAGCCTTCCTCGATAAATGGGCTATTTAACAGTGAAATAATTTTTCAAATCGGACCAGTAGTTCCTGAGATTAGCGCGTTCAAACAAACAAACACACAAACAAACTCTTCAGCTTTATAATATTAGTAAGTATAGATTAGTATAGATGTATTTCTTTCTAGATCTCGAAAACATATTAAAATAAGTAAAACAAAAAAATCAAAAAAACGAAATTCTATTACAAACTAATTCACTAACTAAATAATGAAAGTTTCTTCATGAAAAATAACCTGAAAAAGTAAAATAAATATACTGAAAGTTACACAATTCCCGGGGGTACGAATTTTACAGTAGAACGAATACAAACGGTGTTTTTTTGGAGCTGGCAATATTTTATTTGTATATCATTATTGCTAAATATATATAGGGAAGTTTGGCTATTGACTTTCGCTTTTTAGAGACTAGCTAACACGCACGGATCCGCTTGCGTTTATACTCTGTTTTATGACTTTATAATGTCCTCCTAGCCGATTTACGGCTACGGCGGTCAGTTTCATTGAAACTGGCCATCTGTGCAGGACTTTGTTTATAGTGTCCAAGTGTGTGCACAATACACAGGTACACTCTCTATTCCATCACTCTCATAGTCTGGTGGGACGGATAACCGACACGACCAGTGAGAGGTAGATAGTTATGCCTTTAGGGGCTGATAAAAAAGAAATAAGTATCATTATTTCAACCCACGCAAGTGGTTGCAAGTTCGAACCCGAGGCAACACACTAATAACTTTTCGAAGTTATGTGTGTAAATAAATTTTACCCCTTAATGTCGCACTGCTGGGTAAGGGTCTCCTCCCGTAATGAGGGAGGGGTTAGGCCTTGAGTCCACCACGCTGACCAAGTGCGGGTTGGGGAATAAAAAGCAATGTTATAACACAGGAATTCTCTCTACTTTTACGGCCTAATTGCTGAACCAATCTTGATGAAATTTTGAATGAATGAAAATAATTATTTTTGCAAAATTAATTGCCCAAACAAAACTATGAACACAAAAGTTAGTTTTAAAGTAATTTCTTTATAATATTTGACAACAACGCCATCTATAACCACTAAAACCAAACCTTGTGAGATTTAAGCACAGATCCGGGCAGATCCGTAGCATTAAGGTTGTATGCGGAATTAGCAACTTATTATGTATATAGGTCAACTGAGAATGTTGCCACACTTTGAGAGGTATTCAGGACAGTATTTTTAAGTATGGCAACTTTTTCCCTTAATAATATTTGACATGCAAGTTTTGAGGTTAGTGAAACTAGTGTTTGAATGTGGTTTTGCTTAATTTTGTTGTTGAAAATAGGAGTAGATAGACTTATATTATTTTTAGTGCGAAAATTAAATTATAAAGGTTTAGTAGTTGAGCTATGAAAGTAACAGACGCACAGGTACTTTTTTATGTAGAAATAAGGCTCTGTGACTAAAAAATATTATTTTAATAAATTTTAACTTAATTTAGGTCAATCAGAGATACTTGTAATTGTCAAAACTACCATTGTAACACAAAAGACAATGGTTAAGGTGGTCGCCACGCTACTACCAGGGAGCCAGGAGGTTGTGGGTACGATTCCCACACGGAACAATTTATTTGTGTGAACCACAAATAGTTGTTTCGGGTCTGGTTGTACTTTGTGTCCGTTGTTTGTATGTTTATAAAAGTTCCCGCGACACAAGAGCGATTCTTAGTGCGGGAGCTGCCTTTATTAAAGAAAAAAAATAATTCTAGTAGATTTTTTTTCACTAAAAATAATAATAAATATATGTTTACGGGTCAGGATTCGAACCTTAATCATATTCAGTCCAATTCCATACATATTCTTCTTCTACAAAAGCCCATAATAATTTCTTGCTGAATATTTAAATATTCCAAAAAAATACCTTCACATAATTTCAAACGAAATTTCATCATGAAATCTTAATTCATTCTTAATAATTAACGAAGACGATTCAAGAAAAACATTATGAAATTATAATTATTATCCTCCATTTTGAAAACACGTGCTAATTTCTCATTTTTCCATTTTTGGAACAGAAAATTTTAATTTTATGTTACTATAAGAGAAGCTCGTGGTTTAGTTACAACAGCCGCGCGGATTGATCTGTTAAGTTAAACTACCCTTGCCGGGGTTCGTTAGTGGATGGGTGACTATATTATACATATCGAATTCCTCCGTGTTTCGGAAGGCACGTTAAATTGTGGGTCCCGGCTGTCATTTTCAAAGATCTTTGACAGTCGTTACCAATACAAGCTAGAAAGTCTGACAACTAGTCTATTATCGCGTTATAACCCAGTTAACTGGGTTGTGGAGGTCCGATAGGCAGTTGTTTTACGACACCTAATTTTGACCCTTTTCTGTCCAACTGCTGGCAAGGGTCTCCTCGAACGAGGGAAGGGTAAGGCCTTGAGTCCACCACACTGGCAAAATTGGCCTCAAGAAATGTGTAAGGCCTTCGGGCTTGAACAACTTTGACACTAGGTTGACCACTAACCATACGATAAGAAGAAAAGTAAAATTCGGTACTTGTCCCACCAAACTCTGAAATACAGTCACCCTACTAACCCCTTGCAGGTTTACGCGTGATGATACATTATTCAGTGTTCATTACCATCGCACTAGACACGCTGTCGTTCACATTACAAGCAAAATACATACATACATACATACTTACATACAAACTTACATACATACATAGTTACATACATAACATCTATACTAATATTATAAAGCTGAAGAGTTTGTTTGTTTGTTTGAACGCGCTAATCTCAGGAACTACCAGTCCGATTCGAAAAATTCTTTCAGTGTTAGATAGCCCATTTATCGAGGAAGGTTATAGGCAATATATCATCACGCTACGACCAATAGGAGCTGAGTACCAGTAAAAAATGTTACAAAAACGGGGAAAATTTTGACTCATTCTCTCTTATGAGACGCAAGCGAAGTTGCGCGGGTCAGCTAGTAACATATATACAAGCAAGGTAGGCCTGAAATTGTTGTCGATTTTAAAATGAAGAAATAGGGGTAAAGATTTTGACTCTTGGGTTTGAACCCGAGACTATCGGTTACATACACTACCGAGTATTCGTCCCCAATTTAGTTACTTAGGACTATCGTGGAGATTTTTTTAACAGAAACACTCAAATAAAATACTGACCTGTATCGGGATTCGAACCCGAAACCTCAGCAGTTGCATACACTACCAAATCTTCTTAACTAAACTTGCAAACTCCGTAATATTACATAAAATTTATTTACTGAAAACTTCATGTATTCTACTGACCCAGGATTTGAACCCAAGACCTCAACAGTTGCTTACATTACCAGGACAACGACCACAAATTCGATACGGTATTTACACTATTTTTTTTTTTCACAATTTCTTTACTGCAAAACTCAGGAACATAACTGACAACAAACGTATTTGAACTGAGCATTTCCGTGCTTCAGAGGGCACAATAAAATCGGTCCCGGTTGTTGTCAATTAAGATAACAGTCGTTAAGCCACGTCAAAGGCCTTCGGGCTTGAACAACTTTGACACTAGCTTGACCACTAACCATACGACAAATAAACGAACTGAAAAACTCATGTATATTACTGACCCGGGATTCAAATTCAACACCTCTTTACGTATATAACCGGAATACTATAAAAACAGTAGTATAACACACAGTATCGATATAGCTTGAAACACAATTACCAAACTACCGATCGCTAAATTGACACTAATTTTACAATTGAAATGAGCCTGAACTCGTTAGTCTTATTGCCCAAGGGTATAGGCAGAGCTGGCAACATATTATGGCTTTTATTTACAACTAGCTGACCCGCGCAACTTCGCTTGCGTCACATGAGAGGGAATGGGTCATGATTTTCCCCGTTTAAGTTACATTTTTTATTGCTACTCTGCTCCTATTGGCTGTAGCGTGATGATATGTAGCCTATAGCCTTCCTCGATAAATGGGCTATCTAACACTGAAAGAATTTTTGAAATCGGATCAGTAGTTCCTGAGATTAGCGCGTTCAAACAAACAAACAAACAAACTCTTTAGCTTAATAATATAAGTATAGACTAGAGGCCGCCCGGGACTTCGTCCGCGTGGAAACCCTTTTCGTGTAAATCCCGATCTCCGGAACTCCGGGATAAAAGGTAGCCTATGTGTTACTTTGGGTCTTCAGCTACCTAAATATATACCAAATTTCATGGTAATCGCTTCAGTAGTATTTGCGTGGAAGAGTAACAAAAATTACATACATACATTCTCACAAACTTTCGTATTTATAATATTAGTAGGAGTGGACTAACGACCAATCACGACCACGCTCATGCAGCGACTGTCTATCTGTCATGTCATTAAGTCAATATATCTTTTCTTTTTTCTTCTTTTTAAAAGACAACTCCCGCACTAAGAATTGCTCTTGTGTCGGAGACTTTTACAAACATACAAACAACAGACACGAAGCACAACCAGACCCGAAACAATTATTTGTGGATCGCACAAATAATTGCTCCGTGTGGAATCAAACCCACGACCTCCCGTTGCAAGGTATTGGCGTGGCGACCTAAACCACTGCGCCACGGAGGTAGTCAAGTAATATATATCAGTGTATGCAAAATCAAAGTTATACTAACGTTCGCCCGGACGAGAGGCGGATATAATATAAAAATACGGTTATAACCGGTTGTTATAGCCGGGTATGTATGGCCGGGTATGTATGGCCGGGTATACACCGCGTTCAATTTGCTCGAGTCTGATCAGGCGTTGTATTATGAATACCGCTCGCTTTAGGGTTGCCACACATGTAAAATTAAATCAATAAAAAATTTGCCTTTGATTGGAGATGGTCTACTGTGTTACTTATCTTTATATATATGTTACTGTAAAAGCCCGAACGGTGGTAAATCCTAAGATTTTCCGGTATAACCTAAGATTTACCAACTCGCAATGGTAAAAGTCCGAACAATTCTTTTATTTCGAACTTTTACCTATATTCACTTGATGAAGTCGAGATGTCGCCGGAGCCCCGCTTCGCGGGGCTCCTCCTTCTGGGTGGTTAAAAAAAAATAACCACGAAGGCTAAGGTGGGAGCTTCGCTTCGCTCGCTCCCACCTTAGCCTTCTAACCTAACCTACCCATGTCGCTTTGCCCAAAACTCCTTCTTTATAACTATGTCACAGTATATAATTATACCGTGAAATAGTTATAAACATAGTTATGAAGGAGGATTTTTTTATATATCGTAACATAGTTTTTAAACTCTGGCTTGTTCGGACTTTTACCATTGAGAGTTGGTAAATCTTAGGTTTTACCGGAAAATCTTAGGATTTACCACAGTTCGGGCTTTTACAGTAACATATATATATAATTCTTCTGTAAGTGTGTATGTCACTGAACTTCTCTTAAACGACTGGACCGATTTTGATGAAATTTTTTGTGTGTGTTCAAGGGGATCCGAGAATGGTTTAGATTCACAATTTTGTCCGCTGAACAATGTTTTTTTGATGTGTAGACAGGACAACGTCTGTCGGGTCCGCTAGTCTTAATATATTTAAATCAAAGTTTACTGACTGTCTGACTGACATATCCTGGTTTCTAAGTAAATTTAATGGTAGTTTATCTATTCAACAGCTTTTTTTATGTGAGTTTTGACACTATTGAATAGGTAAATTACCGCTAAATGTGCCTCAGAAACCGGGGGTTAGTGATCTATCAACGCACAGCACAAACCACGGGACGGATCGGACTGAAATTTGACATGCAGGTAGATGTTATGACGTAGGCAATCACTAAGAAAGGATTTTGATCAATTCTACCCCCAAGGGGATAAAATAGCGGATGAAAGTTTGTGTGAAAATTCTGTCTTAAGTAATAAACCACGAGGACAAAGTCGCGAATAATAGCTAGTGCTAAAAAAAATACTGGAAAAGGTCTCCTCTCGATATTAAGTAGGGGTTAGACCTTGAGTCCACCACGCTTGCCAAGTGCGAGTTGGGGACTTTGCAACAAATGTGAATATGAACTTTTAGTCAGCGAGGTTTCATCACGATGTTTTCTTTCACTGTAATAACAAGTGATCATTATTTCTAATACACACATAACGTGGAAAAGTCATTAATATATTACTTGGGAAACTATCGACAATTTGCGTTGAATTGTCTATAGATAAACTGCACGTTTGGCGCAGTGGTTTAAGCGGTCACCTCGCCGCAACAACCGCAGCGCCGCGTGTAGTGGGTTCGAATCCCACCCGGGACAAATCTTTGTGTGATGAGCACGAGTATTTGTTCTAAGCCTGGGTGTCGATTTATCTATATAAGTATGTATTTAGCAGTATAAAGGTATGTTTATCAGTTATTTGGTTACCATAGTACAAGCTCTGCTTAGTTTGGAATCAAATGACCGTGTGTGAGTTGGCCAATGATATTTATTTATTTATTTATTTTAATTCGCATTGTTCGACCACTTGGCTGCCACTGCTATCTTCCAACGAAAAAGTTAGAAAAATATTAAATAAACCAAATATGATTTTCTCATACGTGACATCCCTGTATAAGCCCGGAGGCTTTTAAGGTCTAAATTAAATTCAATCCGTTCCGATTATGACATAAAATTTTACTCTTCACTATTGAACCAAATATATTCCTCTTTTATGTATGGGGGATAAGCTGAAATATAGCTAACTTCGAGGATCTCGTGGCTTAGTTAACAACAGCCGCACGGATCGATCTCTGAGGTTAAGCCACGCTTGCCTAGGTTGTTCTGTGGATGGGTGACCATCGATACATATCGAGTTCCTCCGTGTTTCGGAAAGCACGTTAAATTGTGGGTCCCGGTTGTCATTTTCGGAGATCTTTGACAGTCGTTAACAGTAATCAGAAGCTTGAAAGTCTGACAACCAGTCTCACTGATGAGTATTGTGTTATTACCCAAATAACTGGGTTGTGGTGGTCAGATAGGCAGTCGCTCCATGTAAAACACACTGGTATTCAGCTGCATCCGGTGAGACTGGAAGCCGACTCCAACATAGCTTGGAACAAAGGCTAAGCTAATATATATATGTATAGGGGATAAGCAGAAATATAGCTAACTTCAAGCTTCGGCGCTTATAGTAGCGCTCACCGGTGGGTAAACGATCAGTGTGTTAACTAGTACATTACATAGATGTAGGTGCAGTGTTTGAGCTGAGCGTCTCCGTGATACAAGTCACGCTTGTTGTTTAACATAACGACAGTTCACCACAAACACTTACACTACTTTGACACTAGGTTGATTGGTTGAAAAATAGTAGCCATATTATATACGATATAATAAGGACAGCGTCAGCTGTCATTTTCCGTCATAAAAGTTCTCAATTTTTTTTTTTTCGCCATCAAGTTGCGCTCACCGGTTGCTAAACGATCATTGGGTTAAGCAACTTTAGCACGAACAGTCTATTGATGGGTGGCTACATTGGAGTATTTCAGCAGAGCGTCTTCGTGCTTCAAGTCACTGTTGTTTTTAGGGTTCCTTATCCAACGGGACCCTATTACTAAGCCTTCGCTTTCTGTCTCCAGGCTGTAATCTCATAAACCGTGATAGCTGAAAGCTGATATTTTCACAAATGATGTATTTCCGTTGCCGCTATAACAACAAATACTAAAAAAAATAAAAAATAAGTGGGGTCACAATAAACGTCATTTTTTTATAATTTTTTGCATAACATAACAACAGTTGACGTTTGATAACAGTTAACCTAGTGTAGGTTGACCACTAATCATATGATTAATTAATTAATTTTTTCATTGTTACAGAGCACTACCACATTTTCGTGGGTGACCTGAGTCCAGAGATCGAGACCCAGAGCCTTCGAGATGCCTTCGCGCCCTTCGGAGAGATATCGTAAGTATTTTCCTTGAAATTCAGCGGTCCTGTATGACAACATGTATGTATGTGAATGAAGCAAGGGAAGTTTGTAAGGATCGTACCAAGTGGCTTTTTCTGGTCACTTACGCAACATCAGGTATTTTACAAGTTGTTCCAATGTTACCATGCGGTCACCTATCTATAGAATGACCGCGGCAAAGTTTGCTTAAGCCAAATATCGTTTACTGACCGGTGAGCGCAACTGGCTATGGGCGAATAAAAGGACTGTAATAGGGGATGAAAATATATCTACTAGTTGTAGTTCAACAATTTATTTTGCTTTTTATTTAAAAAGACAACTCCCGCACTAAGAATTGCTCGTGTCGCGGGGACTTTTACAAACATACAAACAACGGACACAAAGTACAACCAGACCCGAAACATACTGTGTATCGTGCAAATAATAATTGTCCCGTGTGGGAATCGAACCCACAACCTCCCGGCGCAGTGACCTAAACCACGGCGCCACGGAGGCACTTATATGGTAGTCGTTATCCCTTAGTTAAAACATCCCTTAGGCCCTATTCTAAGATGTGGACCATCTTAAACTGATATTAGGCCTTAGGGTCAAATATATATGATCATAATTTCACTTCCTATGGCTATAGTAAGTACTTGAGCTTTGTGGTTTGGGCAGTAGTAAATATGACTGCTGAGGTCTCCGATTCGATTTCCGGGTACAGCTCTATTCTTCTTCTTCTTAAAGTGCCTCTCCGACTAGTGAAGGTTGGCAATCAGCTCCGGATATTTCGTCTTATCCTTTGCCAGACGAAAGAGTTTAACAGCACTCCCTATACCCGTCCAATATCTGATGTTTCGCAGCCAGCTCTATTGAGTTGTTCTAATTTCTATTTGTAGTTGGTGTAAGTTGGTACCTCCCACGTTAGTGGTTGCAGGTTTGGGTCCGCAACACACCAATGACTTTTCGAAGTTATGTGTGTATTAGAAATAATTATTTCTTGTTCCAACGGTGAAGGAAAACATCGTGATGAAACCTTGCATGTCTGAGAGTTCTTTAGAACAGTTCTTGTAAACATGCAAAGAACCCGCAGTTAAGACTAGACTAGACTTAAGGCCTAACCCCTACCTCTTTACGGGAGGAGACCCTTGCCCAGCAGTGGGACATTAATGGGTTCAATTATTTTTTTTATTTTTAGTTTCTTTATGAAAACACAAAGTCTGGTAACTACAAACATATACATATCACGCTCTTTTTTCAAAGGGGTAGGCAGAGATTTTGTAATTAAATATGTATGTACGTATAATTTTGTTTCTCTATCAAAAAAAAATTACCAAACATATTTTATTAAAATTTAGGACACAGGTAGTTTATAACCTCTACTAACATTTAGGATACTTTTAACTCAATTATTTTTTTACATACGAACCTAGTCATGGTATAGAACTAGTATAAAATAATATAAAAAAACCCGGTCTAGGTTACTTTTTGATCTGGGAAATCTTTCCACACGGACGTAACCGCAGTATAGTACCAGTATAAAATAATAAAAAATCTTTACATCAAGTCCCCAATAGCGAGTGGTGGCTAATCTTAAGATATTATCATAAGTTAGGCATAGCTTTGAAAGATGCTGCGCGAAAACCAGTGTGTTGGAGCCACGCCAAGTAGGTGCGGTCGCAGTGAGAGCGGGGAGGTTGTTGTCGCTTACGCTTATGAGAATACAGCGGGGAAGAATAGGGAAGAAACATCAAACATAGGTGGGGGTGATTAATTTGTAACACAATGTATATTTTATTAGAAAATAAACAGTTAGAAAAAAACATGTAGTCACTTAGTCAGTCATTATTTATTATAATATACTAAAGGCCGCCCGCAACTTCGTCCGCGTGGAAACCCTTTCCGTGTAAATCCCGATGCCTCGGGAACGCCGGGATGAAAAGTTGGAAAACATTTTTCACTGGTACTCTGTTTCTATTGGTCGTAGCGTGATGATATATAGCCTACAGCCTTCCTCAATAAATAGGCTATCCAACAGTAAAGTAATTCTTCAACTCGCACTCGTAGTTTCTGAGATTAGTGCATCCAAAAAAAAAACTAACTTTAGTGGTTTATAATATTAGTATAGAAGTATATACTCCAGTGACAGAAAGCTTTAAACGCTCCGCTTATAAATCCGCTGCCATTCAAACCCTACCCTTACCCAAGTGACATACTTCAAACTTGTCCATAAGCCAAAATTTCACTACATACATACAAATTTGTATGCTGATATGTATGTTAATATAAATATTAGTTATGACGTCATGCGCATGTAATCAAGGACAGACAATGGATGGGTGACCTCATTTTATGTGTAAGTTACTTAAGTAGACACGTGTATAAATATTTTGGAATATTTTTAATACTTTTGAGTTTTGACTGCCTCTGCGTTGTCGGTAGTGTATCCAATAGCTGATCATGAAGTCTCGGGTTCGAATTTCCATGTCTAGCAAGGGTCTCCTCCCACAATGAGGCCTTGAGTCCACCACGTTGACCAATTGCGGGTTGGGGACTTTGCATACCTTCAAGAACTGTTCTAAAGAACTCTCAGCATTTAGATGCATCACGATGTTTTCCTTCACCGTTGGAACAAGTGATCATTATTTCTATTACACACTGTTATTTGTGGATCGTACAAATAGTTGTTTCGTATGGGAATCGAACCCACGACCTCTCGACGCAATGGTAGCGGCGTGGTGACCTAAACCACTGCACGGAGGCAGTCAAGCCAATCTCTAAGGGAAAAAAGGCGTGATATTATGTACTTATTACTTATGTATGTATGTATGTATGTCTGTATGTATGTCTGTATGTATGTATGTATGTATGTATGTAATACTAATAATACGTTTATTTTGTCCACAGTGATTGTCGAGTGGTACGCGACCCACAGACGCTGAAGTCCAAGGGCTACGGGTTCGTTTCCTTTTTGAAGAAATCGGTAAGTTTCCACCTTATTTTATATTATATTTTAACTATCGGTAAAAGGTAAATAGAGCGACTGTCTATCTAACCTTCACAACACAGCTACCTAGGTTATAACATATCCTTCGGTAATAAAATCAAAGATCTTTGATAATTTAAAGTACCTTTTGAAATACGGAGGAACATGATATGTATAAGATGGTCACTCATCCACCGAACAACCTCGGCAAGCGTAGCTTAACCTCAGAGATCGATCCGCGCGGCTGTTGTTAACTAAGCCGTTTATTTCATTATGGAAATTATGAAAAAAGGCTTTAAAACTCTGTCTATCCTTTCAAAATGTAACCCACCTAATTCTTCTTATGGTATGGTTAGTGGTCAACCTAGTGTCAAAGTTGTTCAAGCCCGAAGGCCTTTGACGTGGCTTAACGACTGTTATCTTAGTAGACAACAACCGGGCCCGACTTTTTACGTGCCCTCCACGGAGACGCCCAGTTCAAATACCAACATGCGGTCACCCATCTATGGTATGACCGCGCCAAGATTTGGTGCCCTCCAAAGCACGGAGACGCCCAGCTCAAATACCATGCGGTCACCCATCTATGGTATAACTAAGGTTTGCTTAACCCATAGTTAACCGACCGGTGAGCACAAACAGCTATGGCCGCGTCATGTAATCCACCAATTACAATTTTACCCGACTCGAGCACAAAACCGCAACACCGATCGATACTCATACACAATTGATACAACTGCACCCCTTTCCACCCCTATACATAATATATAAACACTGTGAAAACACAGTGTCAGACACAGAACAACAAAGTACGTTGTTTTGTTTGAAAATGAAAACACTGTGCCGTTGTTGGAATACAAAATGGAATTGTGTCACTAAAATAATGAGTGGTCGGGAATTCGCGTGAGGTTGTATTTAGTGCTGTGCGAGAGGGATAGAGATATACAGTATGTTAATGAGTGAGAGAGAAAGATAGTGTTGGGTTGAATGAAGCGTTTTTTTTTTATCTATACTACTAGTATTATAAATGCGAACGTTTGTGAGTATGTTTGTTACTCTTTTACGCAAATACTACTGAATCGATTACAATGAAATTTGGTATGTAGGTAGCTGAAGACCCAGTATAACACATAGGCTACTTTTTATCCCGGAGTTCTTGAGGGATCGGGATTTACACGGGAAGGGTTTGGACGAAGTCGCGGACGGCCTCTGGTGTTTGTATAGTCAAAGTCAAAGTCAAATATTGTTTATTTCATAAATTTAAACAATTATTTGAAATCGTCAAAATATTTTTTATCTACCACCGTTTCGGAAAAGCTGTTGCTCGTGAGAAGAAACGGCAAGAAACTCACGGCTTGAACTTTTTAAATGTCAATATTTCCAAATTAATAACAATGTCATCATCATCTCAGCCGGGAATCGTCACTGCTGGACAAAGGCCTCCCCCATCGAGCGCCAATAGGACCGGTCCTGGGCCGCCCCCATCCATCGGACTCCGGCAACCCTTACCAGGTCGTCGGTCCATCTTGTGGGGGGCCTGCCAACACTACGTTTCCCGATTAACAATGTCATAATAAAGATTAATAAACTAAAGTCCTATAGCCGAGTAGAGCAGTGATAGCCGAGTGGTTTAAGTTGGCACCTCCCACGCTAGTGGTCGCAGGTTCGAATCCGAGGCAACACACCAATGACTTTTCGAAGTTATGTGTGTATTAGAAATAATTATCACATGCTCCAACGGTGAAGGAAAACATCGTGAGGAAACCTTGCATGCCTAAAAAATTGTTTAATACATTTATTGAGGGCATGCAAAGTCCCCACTTGGCCAGCGTGGTGGACTCAAGGCCTAACCCCTCCCTCATTACGGGAGGAGACCCTTGCCCAGCAGTGGGACAGTAATGGGTTAAATTTATTTAAAGTCTTATAGGTTAACTTTTGTTACAGGAAGCGGAATCAGCCATAACCTCGATGAATGGCCAGTGGCTTGGCTCCAGGTCTATTCGCACCAACTGGGCGACTAGGAAGCCACCAGCGCCTAAGAATGAGCGTAAGTACCCTACCTACCTTTACAGCCGTTTTCAATAACCTATCTTTCCACAGTTCAGGGGGGCTATCACGTATCTCAGTTGACAGCTGTTTGAAAGCCACTATCCTGTCCATTGTTTTCTCCCTTAGGTTATAGTAGTGAATGCAATCCCGATCTCGCGGGATCCCGATCTCGCGAGATCCCGTGTATTTTTTCGGGATCAATCCCGAAGCATAATATGACGAGATCCCGTTCGGGATTGTCGGAGAGGGCATTTTCAGCAGCTGGCTACATTGCAATAGACTTAAGATGCCGATTAGAAGCTCGTACTATTGATACACTTTGTATTTTAAGAGGCTACTTTCAAAATGCCATGTGATTACTTTTTATTTTGATCTCCTGGAGCTACACCTACTTTTTTGATTATGTTCTTGTTATTACACCTGTTAATTATGTTACGTTGTTAGTAATATTTAAAAATAAAGGCTTTTATTTTCTTTCAAATAATAATTTATTGCATTCACCACACTATCACACACATGTTACATTAAACAAGCCGTTCGAATTGTATTATTTTTACTAACTAGACGGGATCCCGAAAATCTCGGGATCCCGCGGGATTGATATTTCTGATCGCGAGGGATCTCGAGTTGACGATCTCGAGTCGGGATTGCATTCCCTAGGTTATAGTGATTAATACGTTACGTCAAAGCAGCAATGTACTGAATAGTGACCATAGATTTGACGTATACTAACTGTCAACTGAGATACGGCCCGCTGACCTCCTACCTTCTAGGTAATAGCTTGGGTGCCCTAACCACTGAGGCAGACATTTTTTCTGAAGATTTGCTTTTGCTTGACACATGTAAAATTAAAAGAAAACGTCCTCCTTAATTTTACTCCATTTTTGGCAAATCAAGTTTTTATTTTCATATCTTTATATATATAATTCTTCTGTAAGTGTGTATGTCACTGAACTTAAACGACTGAACCGATTTTGATGAAATTTGTTGTGTGTGTTTGAGGGGAACTGAGAATGGTTTAGATTCACAATTTTGTCCGCTGGACAATGTTTTTTTAATTAATTTTTTATTTATTAGACAGGACAACGTCTGTCGGGTCCGCTAGTTTTTTATATAAACTTAAGGTAACTTTTTTATATAAACTTGTAAAAATTGCAATGCCTGAAAAAGGCTACTAAGTTGTCACTACCCTAATATAAGATCCTTTTGTATATATAACTTAGTAAGCAATAAATGATTTGAATTTCAATTAATTTGCATGTCTTTTTCAAGGCCGATTGTACAAGGATCTTAAAATAATATTATATCATTAAAATATGTACTACTTCCTGAACAAATAAATATTTCTATTTCTGTTACCTTATTTTGAAAGTCGGTTAAAATAAGTCAAATTAGGTCAATTTAAAAGACAAAAAATACTAATTAGTATTTAATTACTAAATTATAAAACGTTTTTCAGCTAAATTTAGAATTCTCTCATTTTTAACTTAAAACTAAGCTTTCAGTTAATCTCTTGTCAAAGATAGCGCTTAAAATATAGCTGAAAGTTTCAGTTTAACCCTTAGGTAAAAATACAACCCTTTTTTTAAACTCATTTAACATAAGAGCCCTTACAGACGATGTTTTTTTAACGCTTCAATAACGCCAAACGCAGTGGAGCATTTTACTATGGTATATGCGGTAAACGATCCGTAGGTTAAGCAAACCTTGGCGCGGTCATTTCATAGATGGGTGACCGTGGAGTGGTATTTGAACTGGGCGTCTCCGTGCTTCGGAGGGCACGGAAAAAGTCGGTACCGGTTGTTGTCAATTAAGATAACAGTCGTTAAGCCACGTCAAAGGCCTTCGGGCTTGAACAACTTTGACACTAAGTTGACCACTAACCATACGATAAGAAGAGAAGAATAAGGGCAAATCAGCTACTCTTTATGAAATCTATTATATAAAATTCATACATAATAGCAGCCGAATACCAGTATGGATCTCCACAACACAGTTACCTGGGTTATAACACGATACTAAGGAAGACTGGTTGTCAGACTTTCAAGCTTCTGACAACTATTAACAACTGTCAAAGATCTTTAAAATGTCAGCCGGGACCCACAATTTCACGTACCTTTCTAAACACGGAGGAACTCGATATGTTTAAGATGGTCACCCATCCGTTTAACAACCTCGGCAAGCGTAGCTTAACCTTAAAGATTGATCCGTGCGGCTATTGTTAACTAAGCCACGAGCTCTTAACGTGTGTTAAGACTTTAAAACGTTTGTTAAAAATGTATAGAAAAGTGAAATTTTCAGTTGATATTTTCATACATTGTTTTTCCGAGTTACAATACTTACAATCCATTGAAGCTCAACTCATGTGAAAAAGGTATAAAAAGGGTATATAGATACCCTTTTAGAAAAGAACCTAGATTTAGGTACTTTACTTTTTAGGCGACTAGAAAATATACAGCAATGAATTTACCAAGTGATGTGTGTAAATAATGATCACTTGTTATAACGGTGAAGGAAAACATCGTGATGAAACCTTGCATGCCTAAGATTTTTGAGGGCGTGTAAGTCCCCAAACCATACTTGGCCAGCGTGGTGGACTCAAGGCCTAATTACTCCCACGTTTGGGAGGAGACCCTTGCCCAGTAGTGGGACAGTTACAGAATTCTTCTTTACTAGCTGACCCGCGCAGCTTCGCTTGCGTCACATAAGAGAGAATGGGTCATAATTTTCCCCGTTTTTGTAACATTTTTTACTAGTACTTTGCTCCTATTGGTCGTAGCGTGATAATATATCACCTGTAGCCTTCCTCGATAAATGGGCTATCTAACACTGAAAGAATTTTTCAACTCGGACCATTAGTTCCTGAGATTAGCGCGTTCAAACAAACAAACTCTTCAGCTTTATAATATTAGTATAGATTAAATAACATTAAATAACTACTATCCTACTCATCCTCTAAAGGCATGATATTTTGATAATGAAGGTTAACTAGCGACCGGAAATACGTCACACGTTGCCTCGGAAGGCATTAGCTGCAGCCGGATATTAAACCTCGTTTTGTATTTAAACTGTACGAGTTATTTATGTATGAAATGTTTCATGAAATGACTTTTATATAAAAGCTATTTTGATTTTGAGCTGACCCGTGATTTTTTCTCGCAATATTATTTTTTTAACGTGCTTGGTATATGGCCCCTATTATAAGGGACTAATGTAATCTAACATATGTAGATACTAGCTGACCCGCGCAACTTCGCTTGCGTCACATAAGAGAGAATGAGTCATAATTTTCCCCGTATTTGTAACAATTTTTGTGATGGTAATCCGCTTGAACGCACTAATCTCAGGAACTACTGGTCCGGTTTGAAAAATTATTTCAGTGTTAGATAGCCTATTTATCGAGGAAGGCTATAAGCTATCTATCATCACGCTACGACCAATAGGAGCAGAGTACCAGTAAAAAATGTTACAATAACAGAAAAAAAATTGACCCATTCTCTCTTAAGTGACGCATTCGAAGTTGCGCGAGTCAGCTAGTGTAAAAATACTCACTCTTTTTTTCACTTTTTTCTCTTTCTTTTACTTTTTTTTTCACTCATTTTTTCAAGTCGGTTAAAAAGACCTTATTTTTCTTCCAGTGAACTCCAAACCCCTAACCTTCGACGAGGTCTACAACCAGAGCTCCCCTACCAACTGCACGGTCTACTGCGGCGGCCTCACCACCGGTCTGACCGAGGAGCTGATGCAAAAGACCTTCCAGCCGTTTGGGACTATTCAGGAGATAAGGGTCTTTAAGGACAAAGGATATGCTTTCATCAGGTAAGGCTTAAAGAGTATTTGTAGTTTGGCTTTAAAAGTTTCATAAGGGTAGGCTTTCTTCCAACTATGTTGGAGTCGGCTTCCAGTCTCACCGGATGCAGCTGAATATCAGTATTTTGCATGGAGCGACTGTCTATGTATCGGAACTACATAACCCAGTTACCTGAGTTATTACACGATACCCAGACTGACTGGTTGTCAGACTTTCAAGCTTCTGACTACTGTGACAAAGATCTTTGAAAATGATCGAGACCCACAATACAATACACACAACAGATGAATGAATATGACAGAAGATATCGACAGTTAAAAAGTTAACGTACATACGAAAAATTGTTTCGTATCCGATAGTAATTTATGTATATTATTATGTTTTATCTGTTTTCTTATTTTCTCCAGATTCTCTACAAAGGAGAGCGCAACCCACGCTATCGTGGCGGTCCACAACACTGATGTGAACGGACAGCCCGTCAAGTGCTCCTGGGGCAAGGAGTCTGGAGACCCCAACAACGCTCAGGCTCAGGGCCAGGTGAGGATCAAAATTGATGTCTTTTTACTCTCATAGTATGGCTTAACTGTCACGACCAGAGAGAGGTAGTACAAGCGCAGGACCAACGGCTTTACGTGTTCTCCGAAGCATGGACTTCAACTTCTTAACTTCGGGCAATCTCTGAGAATTTTTTATCAGAAAACTCAGAAAAGACTTTTTGACTCGATCCGGGATTCGAACTCGAGACCTTTTGCGCGGCAGGCGCATACACTAACGACCGAAACATATTGCAGAATATTTGCAAGTTAAATATAGACCAATCAAATTTTAAATTCTGAATTTTCGAAACCCAGGTCGGGTAGAAATAATATTTTCAGGTTTGCTGGCAATTTGGATAAGTGAAAGCTGTCTATTGGGTGTAAGTCTGCTCTGTCAATTATAGGGAAAAGGTTGACCAAGTGAGAGAGAACCTCCTCCCGAAATGAGAGAAGGATTAAGCCTTGAGTCCACCACAATGACCGAGTAGCTTTACACCTTCAATAACTGTGTTAAACAACTCTCACACATGTCATTCCTCACGATGTTTTCCTTCGCCGTTATAACAAGTGATCATCTAAGAGACAATTTCTTACGACATTATTCTTAAAAATAAAGTAATTTCGTATATGAATATTCAGTATTAACGACTATCTTTGAAATGTAAATGAAATTGAGATTTTTATACAAATTGTAATTTAAAAAGGAATCATTAATGTAATGTTTTTATAGAATTAGAAATTCTTATTAATTATTTATTGATAGAAATGTTGAATAGGAAAGGAATTAGAAATCCTTGAATTATAATATTTAAAAATGATTTATTTAAATCTTTAAATACCTATAAAATATTGGGCCTTTGCTTCAAGAGCTATGTTAAACAACTGTCAGACATTAATTACGATGTTTTCCTTTATCGTTGTAACAAGTGATTATTATTTCTAATACACATCCATACTTCCATACTAATATTATAAATGCGAAAGTAACTCTGTCTGTCTGTCTGTCTGTCTGCTACTCAATCACGCCTAAACTACTGAACCAATTTGCATGAAATTTGGTATGGAGATATTTTGATACCCGAGAAAGGACATAGGCTACTTTTTATCCCGGGAAAATGACGCATTTGCCGGGAAAATTCAAGTGGCGAACGAAGTCGCGAATAATCAATATTATAATGACATTGAAATAACAAAATTCCGTTGTCATGGCAACTGTTTTAATGGCGGATATGCCTTAGCGCGTCTTCGTTATAATAAAAGATATAAATAATTTTGAGAATATTTTTCGTGAAAAAAGCATATTTTATACATATTATCACGCTTCGACCAATAGGAGCAGAGTAACAGTAAAAATTGTTACAAAAACGTGGAAAATCTGACCCATTCTCTCTTATGTGACGCAAGCGAAGTTGCGCGGGTCAGCTAGTATTATTATAACTTGGAAAAGTCATCGACTTGCATAATCAATCAATCAATCAATCAAATAATTTATTAATTTAGGTTAAATATTGACACTTATGATGTCGTTAAAATTACTGAATCTACCACTAGCTCGGAAACGGGGTAGAGCCTTATGAGAAGAGCTAGCGAGAAACTCACGCACACTCTTTTCAATCGCCAAAAGTTTTACAATGTGGTTGATACATGGGAATTGCAACTTAAACCACTTGGCTGTCATTTCTTTTCGCGCTAATAAATAAATCACAGAAACAGTTTTTAATCATAACTTTTTAAACTCTCGCGTTGCATGTTTAATGTATAATAGAATACGGGAATTAACGCGAACACGCATTTTACCTTAAAATGCCTAACGTTTCGGCGCAGGTTGCACTCGCCGTGGTCGCAGGCTGAAATTAAAGTTTTAAATCAAATGACCGAGTGTCAATTATTCAAAGATGATCATTGTTTTTTTTTTCTTGTTTTAGCTGCCGACTGCGTACAGTCCTTTCGGCGCCGCTTACACAGCCGGCGGAGTGCCCCCCACTTCTTACTGGTATAATACCTACCCTCAGCAACTTGGGGGCTTCCTCCAAGGAGTCCAAGGGGTCCAGGGATATACCTATGCTGGACAATTCGCTGGCTATCAACAGCAGTACATGGGGTAAGAGATTACTTTTGAATAAGGCTTTTGGATTAAAGTGGGGTTTTCTGTAAAAGGGTTTAGTTAGCTAGTGACTGCCTCCGTGGCGCAGTGGTTTAGGTCGCCACGACTATACCACTGCAACGGGAGGTCGTGGGTTCGATTCCCACACGGAACAATTATTTGTGCGATCCACAAATTTTAATAATTGTTTCGGGTCTGGTTGTGCTTTGTGTCCGTTGTTTGTATGTTTGTAATAGTCCCCGCGACACAAGAGCCATACTTAGTGTGGGAGTCTTTTTAAAAAAACAAAAAAACTTTTGTTGCTTTGAAAGTGGGGTGTTTGTGTGTTGGTTTAAGAAAGAAAGAAATGTGTGTTAATAAAGTTGTGGAGTAAATGGAAATTGTATGTGAAAATGTGTTTTTTTATTCTGAAGAATTAAGTTGTGATTAGTAACTATTTATTCATGTGGAATTAATTGATGAGTGGTAGCTGTTTGTATGGGGTAGAGAAGAGAAGAGATTTCACTATATTATTGTTAAAAATATAGTGCAAGGCTTACAAATGTATAAAATTGGAAAGGATTGAAATTACAATTATGAGTGAAATTGAAGTCTGTGTTAATTATATTTTTAGTTACAATAAGCTCTTTACGTAGGACAAAAGAAAGACCGAGAAAAGAATATGAGAAATTTAATTCCGGTGTGTGAAAAACGTGTACAACACGTAGAAAGAAATATATGTTTATGTAGAGATTAATTATAAAGTAGGCAGCTGAAATGTACGGAGGTATGAATAATACAGGAAGACTAAAAGTACATAGATACTAGACTATATATTTTATATTCTATAACTAGCGTTTTGCAGACGTGCGATGAAAGGAGGAGGCATAAAAAAATCGCGGCATTGCTTAATAGCCACCTTTACACACACACTGTATCGCACGTTCTTAGTATCGTACAGTATTACGCGCGGGTGCGCAGCGCGCTCCGAGAGAGCGATTTACTTCGGGGGCGCGGACAGATGAGCGCGGCGCGTGCTCTTTCCTTTCCCCTTACACGCGCGCTCTTTCACACGCGATTGTTGTTTCATGCGCGATAGAGTGTGTGTAAAGGAGGTAATGAATACAAAATTTGCTTGCTAGTCAGTAACGGTGGCTTAATTTCGCCCTCTAGTTTGTTTTCATCTAATTTTCAACGTTAACAAAACGCTAGTCTCATCACCTCAAAAATTAAAGAATAACTAAAAATGGAGTCCCTTTTCCACAGTAAGGACTATGGCTGGACTAACGGTGGCACGTGTTCCAGTGTGGGAGGGGTGCAGCTTCCCTGGGCTTTAGGGGGTGCTGTGGGGTCTGTCGGCTCGGTGGGAGGGGTGGCTGCTATGTCGCAACCCCCACAAGTGTTGCATTACCCCGCTGTGCAGCACTTCCAAGTACAACCAGTGAGTTTGAATGTGAATATACAGGTTTGGGGTTGAATGGGGGGATTTGGAGTTTGGGGTTGTAAATTTTTTGAAGGGGGTTTTTTTGTGGCTGTGATTAGTTTTGAGGTAAAATGGGGAAATTTTAAGTGGCCTGGAATAGTTTTGACGTAAATTGGGGAAATTTTAAGTGTCCTGGTGGTTTTTGAAGCAAAGTGGGGGATTTTTTAGTGGTTATGAATAGTTTTGAGGCTAAATGGGGGATTTTGGGGTTGTAAAAAATATTTGAGTTTTTTGTACTTGAAAATAAGATGTCGAGGCTTAAGTTATTTAGGGTACTTTCAGGTACGGTCAATGAATCTTACATCAGTTGCAATATTTTTATTACCTGTCTTACGAACTTATAATAATATTACTGTTGGGGCCGCATTATTGGCTGTCTAAACTATAAACTCTCACAAAAAATCTTATTCAAGTGGCCAGATTTTTTACTATTACCCTTCTCTCATTACGAGAGGAGACCTCTGATTAGCAGTTGGTAAAATTTGCTTTTCTTCTTCTTATCGTATGGTTAGTGGTCAACCTAGTGTCAAACTTGTTCAAGCCTGAAAGGCCTTTGACGTGGCTTAACGACTGTTATCTTAGTAGACAACAACTGGGAACGCCTTTTTACATGCCCTCCGAAGCACGGAGACGCCACCTCAAATACCACTATGCGGTCACCCATCTATAGAATGACCACGCAAACGGTTGAACCACAGATCGTTTTTATTTTTACACAGCCAACGACCACAACTTTTTCTAACAACATTTTTATGTTTCAGGCACAGCAATAATTCTACTTGAGTGAAACGGAACTTTTCATAATTTTTTCATGAAATGTGAAATTTACAGATTGGGGAGGACGAATGGCTTGCTCCGAGTCTCTTGGTGTGAGGTCAACGACCCCAAACAGAAAATTGTTGCTGTATGCGCAAAGACTGTAATTGAGTTTCTTTTGTCAAAAAAAAAAACATTCTATTCAGTGTTACCAGTTCAAATAATTTAATTGTGTGATTTAAAAAGATATTATTATTATGTTGTCGGAGAATTTTTGATATTTTTTATTTTGAAAATTAGAAAAATTTGATGTTGTCATGTGAATAATTTAATGAGGATTATAAATTAATGGGATTTATGACGGAAATTGGATTTTAAGTCCATTAAGTATGTGTTAATTAATTACTTTTTTTTCGTAAAAGAAAATCTTTTCGAATTTTCGTCTGTGATTTGTTTCCACGATTTCCAAATTTAATATTGGGAATCGTCGCAGTTATAATTTTCAAAAATTTCTTCAAGAAAAAATTGTTGTTAATTTTTTCGTTTTTTTATATTTTATATTTGTTGTTAAGCTTCTTCTAAGTTGATGTTTTTTGTATATATTTTGATGGATTTTTGCTATATATTAACATTAATCGTAAGTAATATATAAAATAAGATATTTCAAAACGATTTACTCTTAATGTGGACGTGACTATTACTTTAAAAACTTAAAAAAAAACCAAAGATTTTCAACAAAATCTAGTCAATTATTGACATTATTATTTAAAAAAAATGACTAATTATTATTTTAATAATTTCTCGAGGCTATTTTTCGTGAATTATTTCAAATAAAAATTGGAAAAAATACATGAAGATGTACGAATATAAATGGCTTGTACCACTCTTGATATAGAGTTGCAATATGCAAAAAATGTTATAAAAAATGTGAGTCAAAATATGAAAGATACTCTATCGCTGCTTATGACTGCATGGTAAATGCGTAATGATAAAAACACATACTTTTAGAAAATATATAGAAATTAATTATAAGTATTAAATTATAAGTCTAGTATATAAGAAAATATCACCACGCGGGCCAAAAGGGGTTGCGAAATGAGTTTTTTTTACGGTTGAACCATCAGCAAAAACAAATTGTTAAAATAAGAAAAAAAAAATATTGAGTAAAAAAAATTAGATTTTTGGAAATATGTTTAGTAGTAAAATAGTAAAACATCCGAGTGAGAAAATTTTATAAAAAAAAAATGAATAACTTTTATATAATGCCGAAACGCTAGGAGGGGTAGTGAAAGTAGGGCAAAACTTTTTGAAAAGTAACGGAAAATGACTTCAAAATTTGAAGTCGGAACAATTTTAAAAACGAACGGTTTTGATGTGACTTTAAGTCGAACCGACTTAAACGAGCTTGTGAGGGAAAGCCGACTTCAATAAGTCGGCTGTGAACATTTTTCGAGTCGATAAACGAGATGATATTGTCTTTAGACGTATTTCCGTCGGTATGTTAAAAAAAAAACATCGAGAAATTTATTTCTTTTCTCTCATACGCACAGTACCGACTTTGTTATGTTAAGTCTTTCTGACTTTTGAAAGTCAACTGGTTTTAGTGAAAATTTTATTTTAAAAAGCCATTTGCCAAATACTGTGGATCCGTAAATTAATACTGTTTAAAACCAATGGTTGTGTCTAGATAAAAGATACACTTACTAAAAACCGAAAAAGTAGAGAAAAAGTTAGATTTATTTATTAATATTAATATGTAAGTGAAAAAAAAAATATTTATTGCCTAGAGTTAAGTATAATACATGTTTACTGTAGGTAGCCGAAATTATAACGAAAAAAAAAAGTAAAAATTTTTTCGTTTTCCTCTCAAAAATTTTTTTTTTAATCGCGTGCGTAACGCAAGTTTGGCTAGATTTATTCTTTAGATTTTCAAAAAAAAAAATTTTTTTTTTTCAACTTTTTCAAAAAAAAAATTTTTTTTTTCCGTTTTTTCTAAGAGAGTTTTTTCTCTTTTTCGTTTGATATTTCCCTCTATGGAGGTTAGTATTTATAAATGCTGTAGTTATGTCGTAAAATCTTTTTTGAAGCATTTTGTCGGTGGTGCGCTGGTGCCACCGGAGTTTGTATGAAATGATGTTTTATACAAAAATTATATTAAACTATATTATACATGTTTGAATGGAATTTGTTACTTCTCTTCTTAATATTGACATTGTATTTGGCTCTAAGTATTACATGGGACTAACATTGTTAATGGCGAAACGTGGTAAATGTCCAATATTTCTGCCTACGCCTTCAGTTATAACAGGCGTATAGAATGCTGTAAAAACCTCACAGTCACTGTAAAGGCACAAAAATAGTATAATATTGAAGAAAGCTATCTCATATAGGGAGGTTTTGGAAAACAAACCTTTACTCCGGTCACTCACGAAGACCTAGTCTTGACCTAGTCTTGTAGCAAACGTGATTTGAAACCGATAGTTAAATACGCAAAAATAATAATACATTTCACCCATTACTGTCCCACTGTTGGACAAGGGTCGCCTCTCATAGTGAGGAAGGGGTTAGGCTTGTGTCCACCGCGCTTACCAGAATTCCACTGGGTAAGGGTCTCCTCTCGAAATGAGGAAGGGGTTTCGCCTTGAGTCCACTACGCTAGCCATCGTCCCACTGTTGGGCAAAGCTTTCCTCTCAAAATTACTCAGGGGTTAGGTCTTGAGTCCACCACGCTGACCATCGTCCCACACCTAGGCAAGGTCCCACTGCTGGGCATTGGCCTCCTCTCAGAAAGAGGAAAGGGCCATGCAAGAAATATAATGTCAAATATTTAAAGACATAAGCACAAAACAGAAGATTATCTTCATGAGTGAGAGTAGTCACTGAAGAGTGAAAAAGACAGAAGAATAATCTTCTAAAGAGTAAAAGAGAGAAGTAACAAGTACATCAAATATTTAGTTTCACTATTAGTATGTTTTTGTTGGAAGTTTAGCTGTTTTTATTTACTTCTCAGCATGTAGTAATTGGCATACATATCGCTAGAAAACTTATATACTAAGATAATATATAGTTATATACTAAAGAACTATTCTACATAATATATATATACATATATAAGGTGAAGGAAAACGCTTTTGGAGGATTAAAAAGTACAATATTTTTATTTCTGAAATATCAAATGCATAGAAAAATTGTTATAATGAGTGTTTCTTTGTTTATTAGTATCCCACTACTGGGCAAAGGTCTCCTCCCAAATTGAGGGAAGGTTAGGCCTTGAATTCACCACACTGGCCAAATGCCAATTTTCTACAATAAACATTTTTTATTTTGAAAAATCAATGTATACATTTTTGAAAACAATACTACAATATACATGCCTGGTATATAGCAAGGCTCTTTATTACATGAAACTAATACTGTTAATTTCAAAACGTGGTTTTCACACACCTCTGCCTGAATTTTCAGTTACAAAAGGCGTGTTATATATAAGCGTTTTCTTTCACCATATACTTTACTTCATAATTTAAAGATTTTTCACACTTATTCTACAACTGTCTCTATTTTCCGACTATATACGTATATATTATATACTATATAACTAATGTGATTTCTCGACACCAATATCCCTACTTAGTTTATAATACGAAACGATTTTTCAAAAATTTCTTGAAAAAAAGACCCTACTGATTTTATCGCGTCTGAAATCTCAATCGATATCAATTTTCACTAGTTTAAGTATTCATCAAAATAATATAGAAATAAGAATCTCATATTTAATCAAAAAAACAATATATAAGTAACCGTAGTGCGTATATTTAAGATGACAAGACACATTTTCATCAAATCGGCATGATTTACAAGCGGCATGAAAACAGTTTACGGCAAAAACGGCAAAAGAGCGATTGAAATCGGCAAATGAAAGTCCAGCAAAGAACGTATTAAATATCGTATAAAAGCAGTCTAGCCTTTTATCAATGTTGGAGTCGGCTTCCAGTCTCACCGGATGCAGCTAAATACCAGTATTTTACATGGAGCGACTGTCTATCTGACACAACCCAGTTACCTGGGTTATAACACGATACGCGATAAGACTTTCAAGCTTCAGACTACTGGTAGCGACTGTCCCATCAGACCTCCACAACACAGTTACCTGGGTTATAACACGATACGCTTCGGTAAGACTGGTTGTCAGACTTTCAAGACTGTCAAAGAAATTGGCAGTTATTCAAAACATCGTCTGAACATATAAATATAAAATTGTGCTAAACCAACGAAACATTTGATATGCAGTGTTTAACTTGAGACGGCTAAATAGTAAGTGTGAAAACTCTTTGATAAGAATGTTGTCAATTTTGGACATTCAGTCAATATGGCGAAGACGTGTTGTGGGTATACAAGAATGTGTGAAAGCCTGAAACTACGGCCAGTGAAATGTCAAAATCAAATCATTTATTCATTCAGGTCAAATGCTGACACTTATGATAGTCAATGATACAGAGAGTGAATTTACCGCCAGTTCGGAAGGTAGGGCCAATGAGAAGAGCTGGCAATAAACTCCTGGACACTCTTTTTAATCGTCAAATGGTTTTAACAATATTTAAGTTTGGTATAAATCATTGATGATGTAAGAAGTCAGGCATTGTAAAGTAAAATGCGTGTTCGCGTTAATTCCTGTATCCTATTATATGTTATACATGTAATGCAAAAGTTTGAAATATATGTGAATGTATTTAAAAGCACTTTAATTTTGCTATTATAGTGTGATGTAATAAATAATTATTATTTGTCCTATATACAATGGTAGCGCAGTCGATAGTGTATCCGACTGCGGACTATGAGGACACGGGCTCGCTTCTCAGGGCGGATAAAATGCTATTGGTCTTTCTATAATTTATATTGGATTATTCTCGATTCGGGATTTGGTAACGTCCTATACAGCAAAAAGGTTCGCCTCTATTAAATGGAACTGGTAAGTTTAAAAAGTTAAAAGTTAAATTTAACCCATTACTGTCCCACTGCTGGGCAAGGGTCTCCTCCCGTAATGAGGGAGGGGTTAGGCCTTGAGTCCACCACGCTGGCCAAGTGCGGGTTGGGGAGAGAAGAAGAAATTAGTAAGTTTAGAAGAGTGTATTTCATACACCTCTACACCAATATAACAAAACGTTAGGTTTTTTAAACCATTACTGTCCCATTACTTCCCATATACTTTAACAACCAGGCTCAGAACAAATACTCGTGCTCATCACACAAAGATTTGTCCCGGGTGGGATACGAACCCACCACACGCGGCGCTCCGGTTGTTGCGGCGAGGTGACCGCTTAAACCACTGCTACATTATATAACCATACATTTTTGTACACCCACAATCGTGTGAGGTGCGACCTCTAATATCACAACACAGTAATTTAGCTAGACAAATTTAGTAAATAGTAACATTATATGCTAGAACATCATTTATGCCTAAGTGCTTATAGTAATAAGTATATAATCATAATATAATTGCCGGACAAGTGCCGCTGCCTTTTCAAATACTATATACTTCCTTCATATATAATAATCATATACTAATTAAGGCTTTGCTCTAAAGTACATAGATAGGGAAAATACAAAATATATAATTAATAAATAAAAAAATAAATTTAGATAGGACTATAAAAATTTTAGTTTTTTTTTAGAATTTTTTATTTTAAAACTTTTTTTGTTCGTTATTCCTTGTATTTGTAAGTTATATAACACCAAATATTGTAAACCTTATATAATATATAATGTAGATCGGCTGTTTATATATTAATATGACATCTGAAACTTTGTCTAACTAGGATGCCTTACTGTCTATTATTTTGATCACAATCAATTGAAAATTGTGAATTTATTTACATAACAACATAAAAATAATTTTCCAAAAACTTTGACCAAAAAATTTCGAGGAAAAAATACACAAATACAACCTCGAAAATGCAAGAATAACAGAATACAAAAATTGCTAAAAAAAAAAAAAATTTTGAAAAAAATAAAATCACAATTTTCGACAAGGCAAGTGCCAAATATTTTTTTTTACAATTTATTTTAGTTTTATTTTCTCTTCGCGTGTTGTCATCCGTCTATTCCAATAAAATATAACACCAAATTTCCAGACTAAGTAATCCTATAAGGAGTTTCTAAAATAAGATTTATTACAGTGTTTTTTATATATTTTTATTGATTTTGTATTTTCAAAATATGCTTGGGGTGGTTTCGCAAATAGTACAATCTTTAATTTCTAAAAAATTACGACACTATTTTATGTATACGTTGCCTAAACTCACCTTCCAAAGGAGGATTGTCGTTAGGCAAGTAGTTGTAAAAACGTCAGTTACCTTTTTACAGCATGTTTTTGAAAGAAAACATATTGTACTGATCCCACTTAACGTGGGATAAGGCCAAGAAAAAGATTATTTTGTATACACGTAATTCATTCTGTGAAAAAATTGTAAACAAATTTTACTTTTGTCTCAAAAATTGTCACTCCAATTTTTGTAATATTTTGAAATACAAAATGAATGAAAAATATATACAAAAACTGTAACAAATGCGTAGCATAGACGTGAATAAGTGTAACTCAGTGTTTTTCATTTATTATGTCCTGTGTCGCGCGTTTGAATGATTGCAAAAATAAAAAAGAAACAGCAATATGTCGCCTTTAAAAGACTTCAAATGAACATCAAAATTGTGGTATTTTCATTCTCATTCAAAGAAAAACGATACCTAATCAGTATGGTAAAAAATATTACGTAATGTTACCCAAGATATTTAATTTTGCCAAAAATACTTCATTGATAGTTACAAGAATGCAAGTTCAGTAACTAAATCGTTTAGAAAAGGCTATTTCTTTTCTCATATATCAGTAAAGTACTTAAACATCTAGCCTGTTTTTATCCCACTACTGGGCAAAGGATCTTATGGTCTCCAATTATTCACGGACTTTTGAAAATATGATCCATTTTAATAATTAATAAAGGTGATTAAACGACTGTATTTCAATCTGCAATGAAGTAAAAGACAAACACATATAATAACGCCCTTTTTTAATAGCGATTCGATAAAACATGCCACAAAATATCGGTCAATTGTTTAAAATTGACGTTTAAATCTTAAATGTCAGATAACTTTGACAGTTTTTGCAACGTTCCACCGCGCTGAGTAGTGAAATTTTAATTTTAATTTGTTAGAATGAGCTAGACTTTTGATGTGTTTTAGACATATGTCCCAAAGAAGGAGAACTTGTGTTGTAACACAATGAAGTTATGGAAATAATGAAAAAAAATATATAATATACATATTTTTTGAAATGTATAAAGAATCTATCAACTGTCGATTTTTTTCTTTTCGGTTTCGAGTCAGCAATATAGAAAGGGTGAAAGAACGCATTTTGAAAACGAAAACAAAATAAAAATTTAAATCTCAAAGACACTAAAATAAAAATTTTGAAAGGACAAAATTTAGACATCATACAGACAAAAATACTAATATGATAATTACTACGGGCAAGCAAAGAAAAGTAAGCGTGTAGCGAAAATCTTATGAATATATTAAAAAGAAATGGGTAATGAAAAGAGCTGAAAAGTCTGACTTTGACTTTGGTAACCGTTTCAGTGGCATTTGCCGGTGAGATAGTATGTCGTTTGATAAATCATACTTTATGTGCTAAGAAATAAGTGAAAATCGTAGCTAGGGATATCATTACCAACGGCAAATGTTACTGAAATGATTTTATGGATTTGCTGACTCAAACCAATTTTGAGTAGATTTCGGTGTATTTGTATTCGATGTGAAGTAGTTTTATTTTAAAAAACTATTAGCAATATCTTATAACAACATTTGTGGTAAAAATCGCACTCAGTAGGAATAGACAGTTGAAAAATTAAATTTTCATTTTTAAAATTTTTGATTTCGTGAAACAAAATGTTGTTTCGCGGGGAAAAATTTCGGATTTTTTTTTGTTGTTTTCTGTGTGTGTTATCCTAATAAATGGTTAGTGACTGACGTCATATAATGACAAGGTATTGTAATTGTGATTACGATTTTTACCAACAAATAAATAAAAATAATGACAAAGCACAGCAATAAAAACGCGATAGGTGTTGAAGTAGAACTCTTTATTTATCTTACTGCTAGTTACAACTTCTTAAAAATTTTAATTTCTTCAAAAATTCATTTAAAAAAAAATACTCGGAAAAAAAATGAGAAAAAAATGCACTTTATTTTGATTTAACCCCCTTATTTCTACCGTCCATGGGTGTTGTTGTAGAAATAGTTTTTTTTTCGGAGCTCAAAAATTTTTTTTCAATTTTTTTTTTGTTTCGAAAAATTTTTTTTGGATAAAAATTCAAGACGCACATTTTTGAAACTTGGGTAGTGAAAGGTTGAGCTTTTTTTTTAGTTTTTTCTAAAAAAAATGTGATGTAATGAACTTAAACGACCAGAACGAGTTAGTGATTTTATCTTCCTCTTATCCTTTGAACCTGTATCTTTATATCAATTAAAATAAGGTATTATATATAACCACACTGTAAACGACACTATTGTGACGATTTTCTGACCAAACGCCGTTTTAAAATGAAAAATTGCCGTTTTAAAAACGAAAATTTTGAAACCAAATAGTGATTATCAAAGGTACATAAAAAATAATGATAGTAATAATTGTCAATGTCCATGATCGACTTATAATTTTATAAATAAACAGCTTCAATACTTTAAAAAAAGGTTCAGAATAGTTGACATGACTTTTAAACCTAAAGATTCTCTTAACATCACTTAGTATAGAAAATCTATATCCGTTTCCTTAATAAGTATGGAACTCGAATAATTAAAGCTAACGGTAACTATACCATAGGGCACTTTTTTAACGGAACCCTTATATTAAAAACGTATAGTTTTAAAACCATTGACAGATATTTTAACACCACAAGGAACAAAAACAACTTTGTATATTTTTATTAATTAGCCCTTTATGAGTCCCACTGCTGGGCAAAGGCCTCTCCCCAAACCTCTCTATCTTGTACCATACTCCACCACAATAGACCTACAAATGCTTACTATTTGAGAAGAAAAAAAACACAATTTCCAATATGGCGTCGAAAAATTTTCTCATAAAAAATTTGACATCGAAATTTTCGTTCAAAAACGGTATTCGGTCGAAATCGTAAGTGTCCATAAGTTAATTATTTTTTATACCCCCCCTATTATAATTTATAATTATTTCGCGTAAAAATTACTTAGGAGAGTATTAGATATAATTTAGTATATAAGCCTTGTAGAATAATGCTTGTTATGTTTAAAAACTAAAAAACATTACGTTTATGAGTTTCTGTTGACTATTGAAGTTATTTAAGTGAGATGTGGAAATATTTCTCGTCTTTACGTGGTTGTACGAACATTTTCATAGTCTTGTGATCATTTTTCGTGATCTAATGATATTTTTTCTGTGGTCCTCGTGATGTTACGATGATATTTCGTGAACTACTAACTATATCAATAATATTTTTATTTTCCATATTTTGGGATCTACGCCCATTTTTGATCATCTAATAAACTTACATTTTTCGTTACATTAGATCATATTTCTATACATTTTTGTGATGTAATAATAATTCGGAATCAGCTGGTAGTATAAATTGGCAAAAGGCATAGTTCTTGTCAGCTCCTCGAAATAACTTTTTATGAGATATATTTTTCCCTGTACTTGGATTTTATTTAGCCCACCATCATGAAATAATTACATTTTTGATTTTTCGCAGCATATCTTCAATTTAAAATCACTTAATTCCAAGTCAAAGTTTCAATGGAAATTACTTTTTATTGAATCCATGTTATCAATATTGAAGAGTTGTGTTCAACACTAGAACAAAATTGATTTATATCACACAGTCACATAGAGAAATTCTTCAAATCTATTCCCAACAAAGTAATAGAAAAAAGGGCTGCTATTAGTCAATTGTCATTACACAATACCAATAATACACTTAAACCGCAATAAAACAATCAGCATTTTCAAAATTGAAACGAACTTAAAATCACAACTGTCACTTTGTCACACGTCAAACATGACAGCTTTCACTTTTGACAGTTGTCAGTTGGAGAAATATTTCCACATTTCATTGGCGAACTGTTAGTTTCTTCATTGTGTATGTAATATACCGAGTTGAATTAAAATATAATTATTAATATAATAAGGCATTATACTGTGTACCTATTGTAGATGTACTCGAATACATATGAATTAGAATAATTATTATGACGCGGGATATATTAAATAATAACTATATGATGTTAGTTTTATTTCTATAACCTTTTTCATTCATTTATCGTATGGTTAGTGGTCAACCTAGTGTCAAAGTTGTTCAAGTAAGGCCCTTGACATGGATTAACGACCGACGCCCCCCAAATGCCCAGTTGAAATACCACTATGCGGTCACCCATCTACAGAATGCAGCTGAATACCAGTATTTTACATGGAGTGACTGCCTATCCGACCTCCACAACAATGTTACCTGGGTTATTACACGATACTAAGTAATCCTAGTTGTCAGACTTTCAAGCTTCTGACTACTGGTAACGACTTTCAAAGATCTTCGAAAATGACAGTCGGGACCCACAATTTAACGTGCCTTCCGAAACACGGAGGATCTGGGTATGTATAGTATAGTCATTCGTCTATCTACTTACCAACCTCGGCAAGAATAGCATAACCTCAGAGATCGTTGCTCGCGGCTGTTAACTTGTTCAGTTAAACATTCAGTTAAATTCATATCCCATGTTGTTTTAACAAAATAAAGGCATACTGAAATATAAAAGAGAAAAACGCCACCTAGCGTTTTGATTCAGAACTTTTAATATACTTACTTACTCATCAATGTCTTTAAATGCATTAGTTCGCAAACTAAGCAGAGCTTGTACTATAACCAAATAACTGATAAACATACTTATATACTTGTAAATGCATACTTATATAGATGCATTAACATCCAGGCTCAGAACAAATACTCGTGATCATCACACAATATTTGTCCCGGTGGGTTTCGAACACCACACGCGACGCTACGGTTATTGCGGCCAGGTGACCACGTTAACCACTGCGCCAAACGTTCAATTACATGGATATTAAAAGCGATTTTAACTTGAAACAAAGTAAAAATCATTATTATTAAACAAATTTAATTTCTTTCGTCTAAGAGACGGCCACGTGGTTAGCGTTTTTCGAATCACATCACTAGGAATGCATAATATAAGAAGAGTTCTTTCTTTGTTGTCTTTCTTGTTCAAATGAACGCAGGATAGCGCACTGTCTATGTTGCCTTGGTACGAAATTGGACTCGCCCGGAATGCAACGGCGCCATAGATAGCGCCACTGTCTATGTTGCCTTGGTACGAAATTGGACTCGCCCGGAATGCAACGGCGCCATAGATAGCGCCACTGTCTATGTTGCCTTGGTATGAAAATGAACTCGCCCGGAATGCAACGGCGAATTTTTAATTTTTAAGAACTCTTCTTATATTATGCGTTCCTAGTGATGTGATTCGAAAAACGCTAACCACGTGGCTTTTGCTTCATTAAAAATTTATGCAAATTAAAATTGTTTATATTTTAGAGCGTTAAAATATGAATTAAATTGCAAGAAAAAATGGTCGTTTAAGTGAATTTACTTTAAAATTATAATTTACTGTATTTTCAAGTTCAATGGGGGAGAGAATGCTTTAGAAAGACATACACAGATCATATCGGTGATGTCTTGATAAAAGGTCAGGTGCTACTCGTAACCGACGGTCCTGTATGACAACATGTATGTATGTGAATGAAGCAAGGGAAGTTTGTAAGGATTTACGTAATTTTGGATGTATTTCCCGGAGAAGCAGTGACTTAATGGTTAATTAAGGATAAATAAATCTTTATTTATAAAAATGAATCCTTATTTCCCTTGGTCACGCCATCACGCGTGAGCGGCTGAACCGATTTCAATAATTATTTTTTATAATATTCCTTAAAAAACGGGAATGGTTCTTACGGTGAAAAGAGATTTAAAATTAAATTATTTATAAATTAGTTAAATTAATAATTGATGAATTTGTTTATTAAAAATCGGAGAAAGATTTTAATTAATTAATAATTCATAAATTTTCTATGACATCATGGTATCCATACTCAAGTCCGTAAACGAGAGTTGGGGCATCTTCCAGGCTTTCATAGTACCTACCCATCAAGTTGTTACTTCTAAGGCTATACATATATTTGTTTTAACCAATTACTGTCCCACTGCTGGGCAAGGGTCTCCTCCCGAACGAGGAACTTAGGCCTTGAGTCCACCACGCTGATCAAGTGCGGGTTGGGGACTTTGCAAGCCCTCAATAAATGTATTAAAAGTTAAAATTATAAAACACTACCTGACCCCGCTAACTTCGTATCGGAGTAAAAAGATTTATGAATTATTCATTAATAGCAATTCATAAATCTTTAATTTACGATTTTTAATAAACAAATTTATGAATTATTAATTTATTAAATTAATAAAACTTGTTTTTAAAATTTTTAATAAACAAATTTATGAATTACTAGCTAACCCAGCAAACGTTGTTTTGCCATATAAATTAAAAAAATGGTCACTTAGGGACATGAAAAATAGATGTTGGCCGATTCTCAGACCTACTCAATACCTATGATGACAAAATTTCATCAAAATCGGTCAAGCCATTTCGGAGGAGTACGGTAACGAAAACTGTGACGCGAGAATTTTATATATTAGATTAATTTAATTAATTATTCATAAATTTATGAATTATTAATTAGATTTTTTTTTCACCGAAAGAACCATCCCCGTTCTTCGAGGAATATTATAAAAAAGAATTAGTGAAATCGGTCCAGCCGTTCACGCGTGATGGCGTGACCAGGGGAAATAGGGATTCATTTTTATAAATATAAATTTATTCATCCTTAATTCACCATTAAGTCACTGCTTCTCCGTGAAATACATCCACAATTACGTAAATCCTTACAAACTTCCCTTGCTTCATTCACATACAGACATGTTGTCATACAGGACCGTCAGTTACGAGTAGCACCTGACCTTTTTACAAGACATTACCGATATGATCTGTGTATGTCTTTCTAAAGCATCCTCTCCCCCATTGAACTTGAAAATACAGTAAATTATAATTTTAAAGTAAATTCACTTAAACGACCATTTTTTCTTGCAATTTAATTCATATTTGAACGCTCTAAAATATAAACAATTTTAATTTACATACATTTTTAATGAGGCAAAAGCCACGTGGTTAGCGTTTTTCGAATCACATCACTAGGAACGCATAATATAGGAAGAGTTTTTAAAAATTAAAAATTCGCCGTTGCATTCCGGGCGAGTCCATTTTCGTACCAAGGCAACATAGACAGTGGCGCTATCTATGGCGCCGTCGCATTCCGGGCGAGTCCATTTTCGTACCAAGGCAACATAGATAGTGGCGCTATCTAAGGCGCCGTTGCATTCCGGACGAGTCCATTTTCATACCAATGCAATATTGGTACCTGTATGGTAAATAGCACCTTCTCACAACTACTACCTTGGTATATACTACATTGTTGCTGCTTGCACGTCTTAAAGATTTTGAGAGCTGTCATTTTGATTTTGACAGTTGTGATTAGTGTTGCCATAAGTGATTTTTGAAAAGTGTATTTTTTATTCTAATTTTAGCGACTTCTCCCTGAATATTTTAAAATTCTGTCAGACATTTTGCTACACGTTAACCATTGCTGCTTTTGTTCTTAACACAATTTACAACGATCAACAAAACTGTCAATGTATTTAAAAGTGGTATCGCAAAAATGAAAAATAATGCAGAATTATTTGTTATTTCAGGTAACAGGGATATAAAAATAAAAATCAACGTGATAAATAAAACTGTATATTAATATAATATAATAGACGTGTGTGCGGTACATGATCGTAGCACACGCGACGCTCTAGTGCTGTCTCGCTCGCTCGCGGGGGCCGCGCTATCTCTGTCTCGCTCACTACGGCTTCAGACGCTTGTAGTTTGCAAGATGACTGTTTAAGTGCTGCGCTAATTGATCCGCACGGGCGAATGATGCCTGAAAACATAAATAAATACATCTATACTAACATTATAAAGCTGAAGAGTGTGTTTGTTTGAACGCGCTTATCTCAGGAACTACTGGTCCGATTTGAAAAAATATTTCAGTGTTAGATAGCCCATTTATCGAGGAAGGCTAAAGGCTATATATCATCACGCTACTACCAATAGGAGCAGAGTACGAGTAAAAAATATTACAAAAACGGGGAAAATTTTGACCCATTCTCTCTTATGTGACGCAAGCGAAGTTGCGCGGGTCAGCTAGTGTACACTAGTCCCAAAAATTAAGGGATATAAAAAAAGAATCCAAATTTTTGGGTGATTTTCAACAAGCTGTAACTCCGAGGAAAATGGTCGTATAGAAAAAATAAAAAAAGCAAATTGTAGCTCCAAGTGTCTAGTTTTTAGATATGACCATGAAAATTTTTTGTCATGGCCAGGTCTGGAGAAATCCTACGAAAACTACCAAAAAAAATTTTTCCAAATTTTTTCCCTCCTAAAAAAAGGTCCACGGGCTTCAAAAATTTTTTTTTGATTCTTTCGTTCTAAAGTTCTTTTAGAAAATTTAATCCTCTTTAATTTGCCGTATTCAAAAAGCCTGTACGACGATTTGCCACGGAGTTATCGTCAATCAAAGCAAAAAAGTTATTTTTGACTTTGATATTCAATAACTCCGGAAATAATGATTGTACAGGAAATCAAAGGAGGGTTTTGAAAACTGCACAATATTCCCTATAAGAAAATGTAAACATCTTTGAAGAAAAAAAATTTTTTTGTTATGAAACCTCGGACTGAAAAAAAGACAAAAATTCGTGAAATTAAGGATATTTGGATAACTTGGTATAACTTTGGATAAAATGGATGAACGAAGGATATCGTCGGTAATTTTTCAACCTCAAAGTGTCCCCTAAAATCCTTCAAAAATTCAAAGCGCTGCGATTTTTTTTTCATTGTGCCCCGAAGCTTCAAATTCTTTGTTATTGCAAAAATCACCATTGTGAGCAATTTTGTGGTTTTTATTCATTTTTTTAATAACAATTTTTTTTTCTCTCTAAAATCTTTATTTTTTCGATTAAAAAGCAAATCGCAAAACGAAAGATCGTCTATCGCTGCCATGAAGTCAAAATCGAGATTCGTCAGTCCATAAGACACTGGTCCACTGTCTACGTCCCCAATCGTGATGGTCATGCGCATAAGCCAATCGGGCTCGACGATGTCGTGGAGTGAGCATAGGCACGCGATTTGCTTTTTAATCGAAAAAATAAAGATTTTAGGGAGAAAAAAATTTTTTTATTAGAAAAATGAATAAAAATCACAAAATTGCTCACAATGGTGATTTTTGCAACAACAAAGAATTTGAAGCTTCGGGGCACAATGAAAAAAAAATCGCAGCGCTTTGAATTTTTGAGGGATTTTGGGGGACACTTTGAGGTTGAAAAATTACCGACGATATCCTTCGTTCATCCATTTTATCCAAAGTAATACCAAGGTATCCAAATATCCTTAATATTGCGAATTTTTGTCTTTTTTTCAGTCCGAGGTTTCAATTCAAAAAAAAATTTTTTCTTCAAAGATGTTTACATTTTCTTATAGGGAATATTGTGCAGTTTTCAAAACTCTCCTTTGATTTCCTGTACAATCATTATTTCCGGAGTTATTGAATATCAAAGTCAAAAATAACTTTTTTGCTTTGATTGACGATAACTCCGTGGCAAATCGTCGTACAGGCTTTTTGAATACGGCAAATTAAAGAGGATTAAATTTTCTAAAAGAACTTTAGAACGAAAGAATCAAAAAAAAATTTTTGAAGCCCGTGGACCTTTTTTTAGGAGGGAAAAAATTTGGAAAAAATTTTTTTTGGTAGTTTTCGTAGGATTTCTCCAGACCTGGCCATGACAAAAAATTTTCATGGTCATATCTAAAAACTAGACACTTGGAGCTACAATTTGCTTTTTTAATTTTTTCTGTACGACCATTTTCCTCGGAGTTACAGCTTGTTGAAAATAACCCAAAAATTTGGATTCTTTTTTTATATCCCTTAATTTTTGGGACTAGTTTATAATATCCTGAAAGTGAAAGCGAGTGTAGAGGGTCTTGTTACATAGCGCTGCGCAAGAGGTCTCGGATTCAAATCCTGGGTCGGGCCAAAATGTATTTTCTGAGATTTTTAGTTTAGAATTTTTCAGAGATTTCCCGGAGTCAGGAAGTTGAGGTCGGAGACCTCCGTGCCTCGGAGAGCACGTAAAGTCGTCGGTCCTGCGTCTGACCTCTCACTGGTCGTGTCCGTCCCACCGCACCATGAGAGTGATGTAATAGAGAGTGTATTTGTGTATTGTACACACACTTGGATAGTATATACCAAGTCCTGCACAGTTGGCTAGTTTCAATTTAACTGACCGCTGTAGCCGGATACCAGCTAGGACAATATTAAATCGAGCATGCCAACAAAATTTTTCGGTCTATGATAACAAAGTCTTGCAGCATCAGTCGGTTTGATTATACTGGCTGTATCCAAACATCTAGGATAGTGGTTTCCAACCCATTCGCGGACCATCAGTGATCCGCAGAAGTCAAAGGTCCGCGAATTTTAAATTTTTAGGATTATTACATTTAACTTTTAGTAGGTAGGTATAGTTACAGAGTGGTCCCTGCTAACAGGAATAATATAAAAGTGGTCCCCGACCAAGAAAAGGTTGAAAACGCCTACTCTAGATCAATGGTTCTCAACCTTTTCTTATTCCGGGACATTTACATACTGAAAAATTTAAAATTCGCGGACCATACTTTGACTTCCACGGACCCCTGGTGGTCCGCGGATCACAGATTGGGAACCATTGATCTAGGGGGAAGTTTTATCCGGCGGATAGTGCTATAAGTACACGTGCACATACCTTGCACACGACACAGCGGTACAGCTGCTTGGCGTGGTTGTGCATGTGTCGTGTGAGCGAGTGCGCGTGTCCGAAGCGCTTGCCGCACTGCGAGCACGCGTAGGGCAGGCGCGCGCCCGCGGCCGGGGCCGGCGCCGCGCCGTGAGCGCAGGCCGCGTGGCGCCGCAGCTGCTCGTAGCGGGGGAACGTGGCGCCGCACACGCGACATCGACCTACAACACAAAATGTTGTAAGAAAGACTGAATGTGTCAAAACTCAACGGTCATTAGTCAATAGTGGTCAGTCATCGGTCAATTAGTCAATAGTTGTCAGTCATCGGTCATTAGTCAATAGTTGTCAATCATCGGTCATTAGTCAATAGTGGTCAGTCATCGGTCATTAGTCAATAGTTGTCAGTCATCGGTCATTAGTCAATAGTTGTCAGTCATCGGTCATTAGTCAATAGTTGTCAGTCATCGGTCATTAGTCAATAGTTGTCAGTCATCGGTCATTAGACAATAGTTGTCAGTCATCGGTCATTAGTCAATAGTTGTCAGTCATCGGTCATTAGTCAATAGTTGTCAGTCATCGGTCATTAGTCAATAGTTGTCAGTCATCGGTCATTAATCAATAGTGGTCAGTCACCGGTTATTAGTCATCGGTCATCGGTTATTAGCCATTAGTCAATACTCATCGATCATTAGTCAATACTCGTCGGTCATTAGTCAATAGTCATCAGTCATTAGTCAATACTCATCGATCATTAGTCAATACTCGTCGGTCATTAGTCAATACTCATCGATCATTAGTCAATACTCGTCGGTCATTAGTCAATAGTCATCAGTCATTAGTCAATACTCATCGATCATTAGTCAATACTCGTCGGTCATTAGTCAATAGTCATCAGTCATTAGTCAATACAATACTCGTCGATCATTATTCAATAGTCATCAGTCATTAGTCAATACTCATCGATCATTAGTCAATACTCGTCGGTCATTAGTCAATAGTCATTAGTCAATACTCGTCGATACTCGTCGATCATTAGTCAATAGTCATCAGTCAATACTCGTCGGTCATTAGTCAATAGTCATCAGTCATTAGTCAATACTCGTCGGTCATTAGTCAATACTCATCGGTCATTAATCAATGCTCATCGGTCATTACTCAATAGTCATCGGTCATCATTCACTGGTCATCGGTCATCATTCACTGGTCATCGGTCATCATTCACTAGTCATCGGTCATCGGTCATCATTCATCGGTCATCGGTCATCGGTCATCATTCACTAGTCATCGGTTATCGGTCATCATTCACTGGTCATCGTTCATCATTCACTGGTCATCGGTCATCATTCACTAGTCATCGTTCATCATTCACTGGTCATCGTTCATCATTCAGTAGTCATCGTTCATCATTCACTGGTCATCGGTCATCATTCACTAGTCATCGTTCATCATTCACTGGTCATCGTTCATCATTCACTAGTCATCGTTCATCATTCACTAGTCATCGTTCATCATTCACTGGTCATCGTTCATTCACTAGTCATCGTTCATCATTCACTAGTCATCGGTCATCATTCACTAGTCATCGTTCATCATTCACTAGTCATCATTCATCATTCATCGGTCATCCTTCATCATTCACTAGTCATCGTTCATCATTCATCGGTCATCCTTCATCATTCACTAGTCATCGTTCATCATTCACTAATCATCATTCATCATTCACTAGTCATCATTCATCATTCATCGGTCATCGGTCATCATTCACTAGTCATCGTTCATCATTCACTAGTCATCGGTCATCATTCACTAGTCATCGGTCATCATTCACTAGTCATCATTCATCATTCATCGGTCATCCTTCATCATTCACTAGTCATCGTTCATCATTCACTAGTCATCGGTCATCATTCACTAGTCATCGGTCATCATTCACTAGTCATCATTCACTAGTCATCATTCATCATTCATCGGTCATCGGTCATCATTCACTAGTCATCGTTCATCATTCACTAGTCATCGGTCATGCAACCACAGTCACATATAATATATATATACTAGCTGACCCGCGCAACTTCGCTTGCGTCACATGTCATGTCATAATATTCCCCGTTTTTGTAACAATTTTCGTTGCTAATCCGCTCCTATTGGCCGAAGCGTGATGTTATATAGCTTATAGCCTACCTCGGTAAATGGTCAACACAATTTTTTTTTTCAATTCGAGCCAGTAGTTCCTGAGATTAGCGCGTTCAAACAAACTCAGCTTTATAATATTTGTATAGATAAGAGAACCTCGTAGCTAAGTAACAACCGCGTGCATCCATCTCTAAGGTTAAGCTACGCTTGCTGAGGTTGTTCCGTGGATGGGTGACCATATACTATAATATAATACTCATAACTACTTAAAAGAATAACACGAAATTCTACCAAATACCACTAAATGGGTATAATATTAACATTAAATACGAAAATAATGTAATTAAAACTACTTAAAAGAATATACAAACAAATTTATTATAACTAACACGAAATATTTAGTGGGAACTATTTCAAACTAATATCAATTCGAAAGAGTATAACGTCAACTGATTAGAATAACGTAAGTAGCATAATAATCAAATTTCGGCTAAAAATCTCCAAAGCGTAGGCTTACCCAGCTAAGACATAAAACGTAATGATAGTGCGATTTAATATTGCCAGTAGCGCCATCTAGTGAAAGCGCCAGTGCAACCGCAAAGCGGTGGAGCGGTTTCTTCCGATTGTCGCTGTTTTCCGTGGGAATGAGATATTTTCCCGGAGTAAAAAGTAGCCTATGTCCTTTCTCGGATATCAAAGTATCTCCATACCAAGTTTCACGCAAATTGGTTCAGTAGTTTAGGCGTGATTGAGTAGCAGACAGACAGACAGACAGACAGACAGACAGACAGACAGACAGAGTTACTTTCACATTTATAATATTAGTATGGATATACAGGGTGTGGCGTAAATAATGGATAATCCTTTACCAGCGGATGGGCGACAACCCAACTGATCTAAATATTAAAATTTATCTCTGGCACAAGTATCATAGTTTTTGAGATTTTGGCCATTTTGTGTGTTTTTTAAAAAATCGATTTACGCTCGTTCTTTTTGATGCTGTGTTCACAATTTAAGGTTTTTTTTAAATCCATTTTTTGCAAATAAATTCTGAATAGATGTGCTATTGAATCTACAATCTTGTTTTGTTATTACTACTTGTTTTTTATTTAAATTATGCATTCAAAGTTAAATTTTATAATCTTTCCCAACATTTGTGCAACTTTGAGCACTTGTAGTGAAAAAAAAATGTATGGTGGCTTTACTGCCCACGCCATAAATAATTTCTAAATTTTATCAGAATTCTAAATTGGTATAACATGCAACATTAATACCGATTATTGTCAAAATATTACAACGAACTTAAATTATTAACACTTTTGCCGGTCGACTAATTTTATTTTATCAGCGCGTTTAAGCTAAGTTTGCTTTCAAATATTCATGTCTATAGGGTTATTACACTATTAAAGATTATTTAGATGATAAAAAAGCTTGGAACTGTGCTGCTTCTACCAAGTCTATTTCAAAATAATGTAGGTATTACAATTTGATGAAATAATGTATTACAAAAATGTTTTTTTTGTCAACAGAGTAGTTTTCTTTAGATTTCTAATCTTTATTATTTGAATAGAATTTATGTTATGTATTTCTTTTTTTTTTCAACACTGCACACAAGTGCTCAAAGTTGCACAAAGGTGTTGAAAAATTATAAAATTTAACTTTGAATGCATAGTTTAAATAAAAGACAAGTAGTAATAACAAAACAAGATATTAGGTTCGATAGCACAGCAATTTAGGATTTATTTGCAAAAAATGTTGGCCATTATGTGTGTTTAAGAAAGCGATTTACGCTCGTACTTTTTGGTCCTGTGATCACAAATGAAGACTTTTTTTAAATCCGTGTTTTGCAATTAAATCCTGAATAGATGTGCTATTGAATCTAGAACGCGCTTAGCGTGAAAAAATTAAATTAGTCGACCGGCAAAAGTGTTAATAATTTAAGTTATTTGTAATACTTTGACAATAATCGGTATTAATGCTGCAAGTTATACCAATTTAGAATTCTGATAAAATTTAGAAATTATTTATGGCGTGGGCAGTAAAGCCACCATACATTTTTTTTTCACTACAAGTGCTCAAAGTTGCACAAATGTTGGGAAAGATTATAAAATTCAACTTTGAATGCATAATTTAAATAAAAAACAAGTAATAATAACAAAACAAGATTGTAGATTCTATAGCACATCTATTCAGGATTTATTTGCAAAAAACGGATTTAAAAAAAGCCTTCAATTGTGATCACAGCATTAAAAAGAACGAGCTTAAATCGCTTTCTTAAAAAACACACAAAATGGCGAAAATCTCAAAAACTATGATACTTGTGCCAGAGGTAAATTTTGATATTTAGATCAGTTGGGTTGTCGCCCATCCGCTGGTAAAGGATTATCCATTATTTACGCCACACCCTGTATATGTCACAGTATATAATTATACTGTAAAATAGTTATAAACATAGTTATGAAGGAGGATTTTTTTATATATCGTAACATAGTTTTTAAACTCTGGCTTGTTCGGACTTTTACCATTGCGAGTTGGTAAATCTTAGGTTATACCGGAAAATCTTAGGATTTGCCACAGTTCGGGCTTTTACAGTAACATATATACTCACCGGCGCGCTCGTCAGCGGTGTGTGTTCTATCGTGGGCCGCTAGCTCGGCGTCGTCCTCGAAGCACTTGCGACACACTTCACAGCGGACCGTCATGGCGCCGCGGTGCGCTTCAGCCCTGAAACAATGAAATTACATTACAAAACGTGTTACTAGCCCACTCTCTTGAAATAAAAGGCAAGGTCTTATAATTCGAAACGTCAAACAAATATTTGTCCCCGGGTGGGATTCGAACCCACTGCACGCGGCGCTACGGTTATTGCGGCGAGGACTACCTCAATGTCAAAGGTAAGGCTTTTTTGTTTTTTTTTATCTTAAAAAAGACAACTCCCGCACTAACAATCGCTCTTGTGTCGCGGGGACTTTTACAAACATACGAACAACGGACACAAAGTACAACCGGACCCAAAACAATGATTTATGGATCGCACAAATAATTGCTCTGTGAACAAATCGCTCCGGGAATCGAACCCACGACCTCCTGTTGCAGTGGTATCGGCGTGGCGACCTAAACAACTGCGCCACGGAGGCAGTTTATTCTTAACTGTATACATACTTGTGTTCCCGGAGTTTCTCGCGTCGGTTGAATGTTTCGCTGCAACAGTCGCACTCATATCTATCGGAGGAGCGAGCTCGCGACCTCGAAGTACCACCGCCGCGGTTCTGATGCACACGGCGATGGATCCTGGAGGCAAACATAGTATTAAAATAAATAAATGCAACCCATTAATGTCCCACAGCTGGGCAAGGGTCTCCTCCCGTATTGAGGGAGGGGTTAGGCCTTGAGTAGTATTATTAGTGGAAATTTAAATGCACGTTGGCATCCGCTAAGAAAGGATTTTGATAAATTCCACCCCCAAGGGGATGAAATAGGGGGTGAACGTTTTTAAAAAATCTTCTTAAATTTTCGACTGATTGAATTGAAATTAACGTTGATTCACGAATTGGATACTTTTTACTACGGGAAACATTTCCACGAGGACGAAATATTGGGCAAAAGCCAGTATACTATATGTATATACTACAAGCTGTTTACCCGCGACTTCGTCCGCCATTTTCCTTTGGGAATGCGTCATTTTCCCGGGGTAAAAAGTAGTGTACATCCTTTCTCGGTTATCAAAATATATTTATACCAAATATAATATCATATAAATTGATTAGGTAGGTTCAGTAGTTTAGGCGTGATTGAGTGACAGACAGACAGAGTTACTTTCGCATTTATAATATTATAGTATATAGTATAATAGTATACTTAGTATATAGTAATATTAGTATATATTTACTTACTTGAGCGTCACTCTAGTAGAATACCACTTGCTACATATATGACATTGGAAGCTTTTGTCAGCCGACTCGTTTTCAGACTCGCTGATCTCGTCGTGTGAAGTCGGCAGTGTCGGGTCGGCGGCGCGCTCCGGGTCCGAATCCGAACCCGAGTCGGATGCGGCGCCGGAATGGGACCAGGCGCCGAATGATCTGGGAAAAAAGTTAATTTATTTTATTTTTAGTCTATAGGTTTAAAATTAAGAAGCTCGTGGCTTAGGTAACAACAGCCGCGCGGATCGATCTCTGAGGTTAAGCCACTACTGGCGAGGTTTTTCTGTGGATGGGTGACCGTCTCATACATGTCAAGTTCCTCCGTGTTTCGGAAGGCACGTTAAACTGTGGGTCCGAGGCTGTCAATTTCCAAGATCTTTGACAGTCGTTAACAGTAGTCAGAAGCTTGAAAGTCTGACAACCAGTCTTAGTATCGTGTTATAACTCAAGTAACTGTGTTGTGGAGGTCAGATAGACAGTCGCTGCATGTAAAATACTGATATTCAGCTGCATCCGGTGAGACTGGAAGCCGACTCCAACATAGTTGGAAGGAAGGCTAGACAGTTATTTCTCTTACCTATCATCAATCGAAGTGGTATTATTTGCGGGCGCTTCACTCTCAGTCTTATGTTTCTGTTCGTCCTCGGAGTCACTGTCCGAGGAGTCTGATGACGAGGAACTGTCCGAGGATGACGAGTCTGATGATGATGACGAACTGCCTGTGGGACAGAGACAAAAAATATATAAGTCACTTCAAATTCAAACTTCTTACAAATATAAAAAAATATAAATATATTAGGTCGGGGAAAAGTCCTAATAAACCGTGTACTCATTTGTGATTCTTGAAGCCATAGAGATTTCGGTTTTGATGCGAAAAGACTTTTTCCCTGACCTAATATTAATACATACGACTAAATATCAATACTAATATTATAAAGCTGAAGAGTTTGTTTGTTTCAACGCGCTAATTTCAGGAACTACTGGTCCAATATGAAAAATTATTTCAGTGTTCGATAGCCCATTTATCGAGGAAGGCTATAGACTATATATCATCACGCTACGACCAATAGAAGCAGAGTACCAGTGAAAAACGTTACAAAAACGGGGAAAATTATAACCCATTCTCTCTTATGTGACGCAAGCGAAGTTGCGCGGGTTATGGGACTATATATAGCCTATAACCTTCCTTAATAAATAGGCTATCCAACAGTAAAAGATCTGGGGGCACGGAAGTGCCCCCGCAAGTCGAGCAAAAAAAAGCGGCACGGCCGTAATAACATCCTTTTCTCGAAGCAATTCGGGCTATTTTTGACACCCCTATAATTTCGTTGTGGATAAAACAAGAAGCCTGGATTTTCAGCAACTAATCAGTCATTGTATAAACACGGTATATTTAAAATTTCAGTCAATTTGAACCAGTGGTTTAAAAATTACAACTTGTTAAAATTTTGAATTTTGTCACTCACTGATTCACTGATTCACTGACTCACTGACTCACTGACTCACTGACTCACCGATCATCAAAAGTCTAAGGTACTTCTAGCAGACTTAGAAGCTTAAAATTTTGAATACAAATAGGGATTAGTGTCTTAATCATGGGAAAAATTTAATATTTTCTAATTTCGGTCCAGTTTTCTAAATACACCAACTGCAACAATAACTTTGTAATCCCATATAAATGTATAAAATTACAAGGTTACATTTGCAGTTAATGAATTATTATTACTGTAGAAAATAAAATAAATAGGTGTAAACAGGTACCTACTATATGAGGCATAACGGGAGGGGGTATAGGGTGGGTAAGGGTGTTTAGCCCATGAAACTGAACAACATTCCCATAGGAAAATATGTTGAATTATGAAAAAAAAACGTCTTTCCATACGAATTGGACTTATGTTCGCTCTACAAAAAGAAGTGAGATGCCATCAAAAACATTCTGTAAAAACCTCAAGTCTCGCCGTAAAAAGTTGTGAGATCTATATAATACCAAGTCGATTAATCTATTTAGTCTCTACTTAAAGGACCTTCTGTCTTAAGTTATTACGTATGTTATTATCTTGCCAATTTAAAAAAAATACCTTTAAAACAAATAGATCGACTTGGTCATCGCAAGAAAACACAAATTCGCCATTAACATTTCAGGAGCATTAACTTCTTGTCGTGCTGTGTAGTGTGATACATACTAATAATCAAATCATGCGATGGCCAGGTCGGTCTATTTGTTTTAAAGGTATTTTTTTTAAATTGGCAAGATAATAACATACGTAATAACTTAAGACAGAAGGTCCTTTAAGTAGAGACTAAATAGATTAATCGACTTGGTATTATATAGATCTCACAACTTTTTACGGCGAGACTTGAGGTTTTTACAGAATGTTTTTGATGGCATTTTTATATTCGCCGAAGTAGTTTCTGAGATAAGCGCGTGCAAAAAAACAAATTCTTCAGGTTTATAATATTATAGTATAGATAAATTTAGATAAATAAACTAGCCAAGTACTACAAAAGTGTGTTTGTAGATTCTGTCCTAAGTCACAAACACGGACGAAGTCGGGGGCAACAGCTAGTAATATATTGAGGTATATAAAACTCACCAGATCCGGAACTACTGCTGTCAGAATCTGAATTGGAGCTGTCTTCCAGTTTCTCCACACGAGTGTCTATCTCTTTAACCGACGAACCATCTGTGAACAAGAGAGTATAATATTAGGTCGGGGAAACAGTCTTTTCGCATTATAGTATGTATGAACTTGTAATAAAATCTCTTTGGCTTCAAAAAACCTTCAAGAATATTGCCGACCGTGGCGGTCATCATCCTCCTTTCCAATTTCATTGAAACCGGCCAGATTGTCGATTGATTATAGTGTCCAAGTGTGTGTACAATACACAGGTACACTCTCTATTACTTCACTCTCATAGTCCGGTGAGACGGTAGACACGACCAGTGAGAGGTCAGGCGCAGGACCGACGGGTCTACGACCTCAGCTTACTAAATCCGGGAATCACTGAAGAAATTCATTAGACATCGTTTTTTTGTAGATATATCTCGGGTTCGAATCCTGGGTCGGGGCAAACCGTCTTCTCTGAGATTTTCTGTTAAGAATTTTTCAGAGATTGCCCGGAGTTAGGAAGTTGATGTCGTAGACCTCCGTGCTTCGCAGAGCACGTGTCGCCGTCGGTCCTGTGCCTGACTCAAACATCGTGTCTACCGTCTCACCGGACTATGAGAGTGATGTAATAGAGAGTGTACCTGTGTATTGTACACACACTTGGACACTATAAACACAGTTCCAGCCATATTTCAATGAAACTGACCGCCAAAGCCGTAATCGGCCAGGAATTTTGTTTGTAGGTAAGTTGTTATCTCAAAAACATCTAAATCAATATAAATATATTCACATACATGTTAATGTCCTTACCTTCGCTCCTAACCGATAACGCGTCGATATCTCCTCGCGGCGCGTCCAACGGCGGCTTCTTGAAGTTAGCCGCTAGCAAGTGTGCTTCGTATAGATCATCCTGTAGGAATAACATACATACTTAACGATTTTAGACTGTCGCGACTTGTACACATAATATTATAATGTAACGGGTCTTAATCGCGATTGAAAATTAGAGGTTAGAATACCTTATATGTTCACTCGTGACCACGGTCGTTGTAATGCGATCGAAACGTCGGGTGAACATAATATTATAACATACATACTGTTAGAGGAACACACTGTTTGACGGCCTCCGTAGTGCAGTGGTTAAAGTGGTCGCCGTGACCAGTGTGTCGGGTTCGATTCCCACACGAAAGAAATATTTGTGTCACAAATAGTTTATTACGGGTGTGTTGTCCTAATTTTGTAGTTATTTAGATTATCATGATATATCTTTTCAATTAATAAAACTTTGAAATTAATTATATTTTCCTAATTAAATTATGTGTTGTTTAAGACATTAATATAATGTATTGTCTGTGGTTTTTTAATATATTCCACTTCTGTTTGTTAATAATACATACATAATATCACGCATTCTATCCATAGAGGTAGGCAGAGACCAAAGAACGACACTTGGTACGATCCTTACAAACTTCCCTTGCTTCATTCACATACATACATGTTGTTATACAGGACCGAGTACGAGTAGGCCTCGAGGCCTAACCTCCCCCTCAATTTGGGACAACCATTATAGATCTAGATTTACGATCACTTGTTCTAACAGTGAAAGAAAACATCGTGATGCTACCTTATATTGATTTAATTTATGTTATGATCAAAGTGTGTTCGGTAGTGTTGGTAGCAGCTCCTTACATCATCAATGATTTATACCTAACATAAATATTGTTAAAACCAGTTGGCGATTAAAAAGAATGTCCAGGAGTTTGTTGGCAACTCTTCTCATTGGCCCTACCTTCCGAACGGGCGGTAAATTCACTCTCTGTATCATTGACTATCATAAGTGTCAGCATTTGACATAAATGAATAGATGATTTGATTTCGAAACAGTCTTTGAAGGGATGCAAAGTGACAATTAGCCAGTTACATGGACTTAATGCCTAACACCTCCCTCATTATGGGAGGAGACCCTAGCCCAGCAGTAGGACATTAATGAGTTAAATTGACAGCCTTACTCAACTAAAAATAGTTTTAACAGTTCTTGAAGGCAACCCAACTTGCCTAACGTTGTGGACTCAAGGTCTACCTCCTCCTTCATTCCGGGAGTAGGCCCTTGCCCAGCAGTGGGACAGTATTGAGTTAAATTAACAACCTATGTAAGGTTGAAAAACTAAGAATTGTTTTAACAGTTCTTGAAGGCAACCCAACTTGCCTAGCGTAGTGGACTCAAGGCCTAACTCCTCCCTCATTCCGGGAGGAGACCCTTGCCCAGCAGTGGGATCTATCTTACCTTGTCAATATTAGCGTATTTTTCATGTATATGTCTCAATGCTCGGAGATTCTCATCCAAGCTCAGTGAGTCCGATGCCTGGCTTGGAGATCCTGTATAAACAAAAATGTATTATTAATACTAACTAGCTGACCCGCGCAGCTGCGCTCACGCTTTCTTGTTTTGGTTTAATACCGCGCATTTTCAAATTTATTCACATTTTACACCTTCTCTTGACTTCCACAAATAATTCAAGACCAAAATTAGCTAAATCGGTCCAGCCGTTCACGAGTTTTCAACTTAAGTAAATTATTGACATAGCCTGAGCATTTTGAATAAATCTTTTACGAGTACAAGTTTAATAATTTTCTGTTGAATGATTCAATTACGCTGTAGCGGAAATAATGTGTAGAAGAAAGAATAGGAAACCAAACACATATCAATAGCACTCATCAGTAACACTCATCCGTAGCCGTCATCCGTAGCCCTCATCCGTAGCCCTCATCCGAAGCCCTCATCCGAAGCCCTCATCCGTGGCACTTATCCGTAGCACTCATCCGTAGCCCTCATCCGTAGCCCTCATCCGAAGCCCTCATCCGATGCCCTCATCCGTGGCACTTATCCGTAGCACTCATCCGTAGCCCTCATCCGTAGCCCTCATCCGAAGCCCTCATCCGAAGCCCTCATCCGAAGCCCTCATCCGTGGCACTTATCCGTAGCACTCATCCGTAGCCCTCATCCGTAGCCCTCATCCGAAGCCCTCATCCGAAGCCCTCATCCGTGGCACTTATCCGTAGCACTCATCCGTAGCACTCATCCGTAGCACGCATCCGTAGCACACATCGGCTGCACTCATCCGTAGCACTCATCAGTAACACTCATCCGTAGCACTCATCAGTAACACTCATCCGTAGCACTCATCCGTAGCACTCATCCGTAGCACTCATCCGTAGCACTCATCCGTAGCTCTCATCCGTAGCACTCATCCGTAGCACTCATCCGTAGCACTCATCCGTAGCACACATCCGTAGCACACATCAGTGTCTCTCATTCGTAGCACACATCCGTAGCACACATCTGCAGCCCTCATCCGTAGCACTCATCCGTAGCACTCATCCGTAGCACTCATCCGTAGCACACATCCGTAGCACACATCAGTGTCTCTCATTCGTAGCACACATCCGTAGCACACATCTGCAGCCCTCATCCGTAGCACTCATCCGTAGCACTCATCCGTAGCACTCATCCGTAGCACTCATCCGTAGCACACATCCGTAGCACACATCAGTGTCTCTCATTCGTAGCACACATCCGTAGCACACATCTGCAGCCCTCATCCGTAGCACACATTCGTGGCACTCATCCATATCCCTCATCCGTAGCACTCATCCGTAGCACTCATCAGTAACACTCATCCGTAGCACACATCCGTAGCCATCATCCGTAGCACACATCCGTAGCACACATCCGTAGCACACTTCCGTAGTCACCAACCCATATTTTTTTACAATTGCCTGGTTCACATAATATTATAGAGGTAGTCCATGAATCACCTAATAATCTTTATAAACTATATCGGTTTAGCTGTTCTCGAGATTGGTGAGGACTAGACGGACAAAATAAATAAAAGTAATTTAGCTTTCTAATTGTCAAATGTTATAAAAACTGCTGTACCTAAAATGGTGTTCCACGATTTGTAGACCTTTTATAACAAAAATATTAATTCAAATAGGTATAATCGTTCACTATTATATAATAATAATTGTTCACAAGTATATTTTTTTTTAATAAAAATTGACCCACATGCCCTTTCTAAGGAAAACTAAAATTACTTGAGAAATATCTTAGAATAAAACCTATCTATATACAAAAACTCACCCAAATCAGGTTCATCATCGCTGTCCAATGTAATTGGTTCCGTATTCACAGGCATAAGATTACTTCGAACACGGATTTCTGAAAATATAACAAAAATACATAAATAAATAATTACTAGCATATATAATGAACCGCGCAACTTCGCTTGCGTCACATAAGAGTAAATGGATCAAAATTTTCCCCGTTTTTGTAACATTTTTCACTGGTACTCTGCTTTTATAGGTAATAGCGTGATGATATATAGCCTATAGCCTTCCTCAACAAATGGACTTTCTAATACTGAAAGATTTTTTTAAATCGGACCTGTAGTTCCCGGGATTAGCGCGCAAACAAACTCTTCAGCTTTATAATATTAGTATAGATTAGTATAGATATACGTACTAGGTTGTTGTGTTTGTTGGTTGTTCTTTGCAGCTAACTGGTCCACCTTCCTCGGTCTACCTCGCTTGCCCTTCACACGACCTTCAGGAGTCTGTGGCTGTTGCAAACATACAAATATATTGGTACACATAATATTATAATGCTACGGGTCTTAAACGCGATTGAAAATTAAAGGTTAGGATACCATATTATTATTATGTGCTACGGATGTGTGCTACGGATGTTTGCTTCGGATGTGTGCTACGCATGTGTGCTACGCATGTGTGCTACGGGAATGTGCTATGGGAGTGCTCTACCGATGTGTGCTACGGATGAGTGCTCTACCGATGTGTGCTACGGATGAGTGTACTACGGATGTGTGCTACGGATGTGAGCAGCGGATGTGTGCTACGATATGTGCTACGGGAGTGCTCTACCGATGTGTGCTACGGATGAGTGTACTACGGATGAGTGCTACGGGAGTGCTCTACCGATGTGTGCTACGGATGAGTGTACTACGGATGTGTGCTACGGATGTGTGCTACGGATGAGTGCTACGGATGAGTGCTACGGATGAGTGCTACGGATGTGAGCTACTTATGTGTGCTACTTATGTGTGCTACGAAAGTGACCTACGAAAGACGCTACGAATGTGTGCTACGTATGTGTGCTACGGATGTGTGCTACGGATGTGGGCTACGGATGTGGGCTACGGATGTGGGCTACGCATGTGGGCTACGGATGTGGGCTACGGATGTGTGCTACGGATGTGAGCTACGGATGCGCGCTACGGATGTGTGCTACGGACGTGAGCTACGGATGTGTGCTACGGAAGTGAGCTACGGGAGTGTTCTACGGATGTGAGCTACGGATGTGTGCTACAATATGTGCTACGGGAGTGTTCTGCGCATGTGTGCTACGAATGTGTTCAAAAGGGTCAGTGCTACGGATGTGCGATACTGATTTGTGCTACGAAAGCATGCTACGGATCTCCTTAGGAAGTGTAGAGGAGCACCAAGAAAGATTTTTTGGAAATTCCGACGAAGGGGGTGGGGGGTTCCATGCATACAGCTGCTATTTTTACTTATATAAAGGTATACTTACAGCATCTTTCTTAGCACTAGGTGCTCTTTTAGTGTATTTTCTCTTCACCCGTGGAGTGGTCTCGCCCGCGGAGGAAGACGCGGCCGAATCTGGAAATAATATATACTTTATTATATCTAAATATATATAACTAAAGGTGACTGACTGACATACCTCCGGTTTCTGAGGTACGTTTAGCGGAAGCTTATCTATTCAATAGCGTTAAAATTCATACAAAGAAAACGCTATTGAATAGATAAACTACCGCTAAATGTACTCAGAAACCGGGAGATAGTGATCTGTCAACGCACAGCACAAACCACTGAACGGATCGAGCTGAAATTTGACATGCAGGTAGATGTTATAATGATTAATCATCATCATCATCATCATCTCAGCCGGGAATCGTCCACTGCTGGACAAAGGCCTCCCCCATCGAGCGCCAATAGGACCGGTCCTGGGCCGCCCTCATCCATCGGACTCCGGCAACCCTTACCAGGTCGTAATGATAAATATTGCAAGTATTTTTTTTATATCGGAATTATCTTACAAAAACCTGAGAAACATCAAATTACAATAAAGTAGGTGCCTACTTAACTCTTTCACTACAATAAATTATTACTTATAAGTAATTAATTTTGTTAGAAAACCATTCAAATATAAATACACATACATGCATATGTTTCATACCTCGACAAATTTTAATTATTTCAAAATATATTTCTGTAAATATATAATTCATTAAAAACATATAAAATATTTATTAAGAAATATTTAATAATATAATAAAATAACCAATTTATCTACCTATATAAACTTAGCTACAATTAAAATCTACACACATACATGCATTCTTTTATTATTTAATATACCTATATAATATACCTAAAAATTCATTTTCACATACATAGGTAAACGAAAATAATATATACTAATTGGGTAGTTGACTGGGTTAACGAAAAATTATTAAACTCGTACTCGTAAAAGGTTCATCTAAAATGCTCAGACTATGTAATTTCTTTCTAGTCCATTGAAATGTTACAATTTGAGGGCCGAATATTGCGTTTACTAGAGGACGCAATTTTATTTATGAAACATGTAGGAGGGGTTAATAGAAGCTTAACTTGAAGTTTGTGGGGTCGCCACTCCTGTCCCCCGGCCGCCATCTTGAAAAAGGGGTTGGAAACACTTATCGCTATATCTCGGAAACTGTGCGTCTTACAATAAAATTATGAAACCATAATTTGTAGCAAATTATATTGCCTGCAAATATGTTTCATAATATTTAAAAAATTACAAAAATAAAATTTGCTTCCTCTAAGAAATGTAAAACTCATGTAACATTTCAATGAACTATTCGTAAATAATGTTGAAATTGTAATTACTACAGACTGAAACATTTTATTAGACACTCATTTGATACTAACGAAAATACGAAACTGTGACGTCATTGTGTTTCTATACTAAAATGTTTTTGACATATCTGCACGTTTGGCGCAGTGGTTAAATAACCGTAACGCCGCGTGTGGTGGGTTCAAATCCCACCCGGGACAAATATTTGTCAGCACGAGTATCTGTTCTGAGCCTGGTTGTTAATATATCTATATAAGTATGTATTTAAAAGTATATAAGTATGATTCTCAGTTATTTGGTTACAGTACAAGCTCTGCTTAGTTTGGAATCAAATGACCGTGTGTGAGTTGTCTAAAAATATTTATTTATTTCATAACTGATTTGACTGGTAGTCAACTAACATATATTATTGCGTATTTTTTTCAAAATCAACCCCATTTTGACCCAAATTTCTCGTTTCTAGTCTACCAATAATAAAAAAAATCATTCCTTCTACCATAGACATGCAATTACTATTTTTTTACCTTTTCTTTTTAAAAACTTTGTTGTCCTTCTTACAAGACCGCGCCTGTCATCTTTACGCATAGTGTTGCCAACCTTTCGCATTTTTACGAGGCTAATTTTAGATGAGGCTGGCAACTTTTTGCGTGATGGCAACACTGGTGTGTTCGTCATTAGCGGCGGTGCTATAATATGGTGATTGTTAGTAAAGCTGGTTTGAAAAGATTGCAAGATTTTTTTGGTAAAATGTAACCCTCTTATCTATACTAATATTATAAAGCTGAAGAGTTTGTTTGTTTGTTTGAACGCGCTAATCTCAGGAATTACTGGTCCGATTTGAAATTTTTTTTTAGATGGACCATTTATCGAGGAAGGTTTTAGGCTATATAACATCACTACGGCCATTAGGAGCGGAGTAACAACGAAAAATGTTACAAAAACGGGGATAATTATGACCCATTCTCTGTTATGTGACGCAAGCGAAGTTGCGCGGGTCAGCTAGTGAAGTTATAAAAGGCTTATAAAGAGTTTTGTTTCTTTCACTCCTTAGCGAAATGAAGAAGAGAAAACATAATATAGTATAGATTTTAAGGTAGTTTGAAAAATTTCACGAGAAATATAAAGGAAATATTTTTTTTTAAATCTTGCAACCTTAGGTGATTAGCAATTAAATGATATACAATTAAGGACTGAGGTAATAAATAATTTAATTCTTCTTCTTATCGTATGGTTAGTGGTCAACCTAATGTCTAAGTTGTTCAAGCAAAGCCTTTGACGTGGCTTAACGACTGTTATCTTAATTGACAACAACCGGGACCGACTTTTTACGTGCCCTCCTAAGCACAGAGACGCTCAGGTCAAATAGCATTATGCGATCACCCATCTATGTTATGACCGCGCCAAGGTTTACTTAAGTACTAAATGAGCATCATGTGGTCACCCATCTATGTTATGACCGCGCCTAGGTTTACTAGAACACGCAATAAAAAATTGTGAAGAAATATTTTAAATATTCATTACCTCAGTCTTAGAAAACCAGTGTTTAGTAAATTTAGTGAATACACTAAATATGGTTTATTAGTGATTTCTTACTTACTAATTAAAATTAAGACGTTAACATATACATACTAATTAATAGTATCACCGCCAACGTCAAATAAATGTGACAATAGATATTTTTTTATAACCCATTTCTGTCCCACTGCTGGGCAAGGGTCTCCTCCCAAAAGAGGGAGGGGTTAGGCTTTGAGTCCACCACACTGACCAACTGGGTTGGGGACTTTGAATGCCCTTAATAAATAAATTCTAGGTATGCAAGGTTACATCACGATGTTTTCCTTCACCGTAGGAACAAGTGATAATTATTTCTAATACACACATAACTTGGAAAAGTCATTGGTGTGTTGCCTCGGGTTCGAACCGTCGACCACTTGCGTGGGAGGTGCCAACTTATACCACTCGGCTATCACTTTATTTTTATGTACCTCTGTTTCATATCTCGGGACTACAGAGTCTCGGACATTTGGTAGGCGTGCGTGGGGCCGAAGCCAACACGAAGAGGCCCTTTTTAGACGGTTTTAATCTTTCAATAATGTGTGGTGTCACAATCCGGTGATTATCCCTGTTTACACTATAAAATGCACCCAAGGACAATCACCGGACTGTGTGGAACTATGGCAAAACTAACTGGAAAAACTACTTGGGCTATTGGGATGGGGTGCTTATGGACTGGAAACCAGGGGATTTATGGGGACTATGGCGTATTAATGAAAAACCGAAGTCGTTTTTATAAGACATTGGCGGTAATAACGTTAGTGTATGTATGTATGTTTGTATGTAATTATGTATGTATGTATGAATACTGACCTCCAGTAGCGCGCCTCTTGTATTCCCTCTTAGCTTTGCGCTCCAGTGCCTCTATATAAAACAAAAACAATTTTTATTAAAAAAACTACATATTATAACATCACTCCATTTATAGTTTATACCCAAGCTGTAGGCAGAATATTAAATACAAAAACATAAATAAACGTTATTATTAGGTCGGGGAAAAAGTCTTTTCGCAATATAGTATGTATGAACTTGTAATAAAATCTTTTCTCTACACAAAAAAGCTCGATATTTGGGTACCTCACGAGCTCACTGAAAGAAACCTAATGAACCGTGTACTCATTTGTGATTCTCGAAGCCAAAGAGATTTTATTACAAGTTCATACATACTATAATGCGAAAAGACTTTTTCCCCGACCTAATATATAACAAGCTGTTATACCAGAAGATATAGGCGGAAGTGAAATACACCCACGTTTCGCCATTAACAATGTTAGTCCCATGTAATAGGGGGCGAGTCTATTGCAGTATATACCGGGCACCGAACTCCGGGCTACTATAGAGACAACTTTAAGACCAATTAGGGTCGGCGCAAAAGGGCCACCGACCACAGCCACTGGTGGCCAGCGACACCCACTTAACACGTTTTTCCATATATTTTGTATTCTGTAGCGAGTGGCCGCCACCGGCTACACGTGTGCGATGTGTCTATACAAAATATATGGAAAAACGTGTTAAGTGGGTGTCGCTGGCCACCAGTGGCTGTGGTCGGTGGCCCGTTTGCGCCGACCCTTAGAAAGAAACCTACTACTTTGACTGACCCGGGAATCAAACCTAAGATAACAATAGGGTAAAGTGGTATTCTACCACATTACCCTATTAATTAATATTTATTGCGGAACAGCAGCTCCAAGCTGGTTTACATTTATTTATTTTATTTAGTTTAATACAGTAATACTCGATTTTAGTTTAATTTAAACACAATTAAACATCAATGACTGCCTCCGTGGCGCAGTCGTTACGGTCGCCACGCCGCTACCATTGCACCGGGAGGACGTGAGTTCGATTCCCACACGGAACAACTATTTGTGCGATCCAGTAATAATTGTTTCGGGTCTGGTTGTACTTTGTATCCGTTGATTGTAAAAAGAATGTGAATATCAATACTAACAACACAGTTCCCATCATAGTATTACTCGATCGAGCACGCAATATGAAAATCACGACTCGATTTGGCAAATATATTGAGAAAATTACAGTCAACTTGGGTAATTTTGAATCATTTAGGTAACATTGAACGTGGGAATTTGAACTAGTTTCGATTATTTTTTCATATGAAACCAACACAATTGATAAAAGCTTACAAAACTAGAATAAACCTTTATCAATTGTGTTGGTTTCATATGAAAAAATAATCGAAACTAGTTTAAGTTCCCACTGTCAATGTTACCCAAATTGACCTTTCTTTAACATACACATCAAATAAACATCACTACTTGATTGAGCGGTAATCAAACAAAAAACAGGTATATTCATTATAAAAAATATGTATTTTTTCCTACTTGTATTCCCAGTTGTCTCCCCGGGGTTACAGTATTAGAGAGGACAACTGGGAAAATACTAAATATTCCGACTCGATCGAGTAAATTCCTACTAAATCGAGCATCACTGTACAACAGCTATTAAGACTTACCTCGTGAGAATTCGTATATAGGATGATCGAGTCCCCCCGCTTCCAAGACAGCAATAAATAAGATTATAATTTAGACGAACAGAAGAAGAAGAAGTAAGCATTTTGACTTGTTTTGCCGAATGCAGAAACGACAGATAATCTATACTAATATTATAAAGCTGAAGAGTTTGTTTGTTTGTTTGAACGCGCTAATCTCAGGAACTACTGGTCCGTTTTGAAAAATTCTTTCAGTGTTAGATAGCCCATTTTTTGAGAAAGGCTATAGGCTATATAACATCACGCTACGGTTATTAGGAGCGGAGTAGCAACGAAAAATGTTACAGAAACGGGGAAAATTATGATTATCTTAAGTGACGCAAGCGAAGTTGCGCGGGTCAGCTAGTCTATACTAATCTATACTAATATTATAAAGCTGAAGAGTTTGTTTGTTTGTTTGTTTGTTTGTTTGTTTGAACGCGCTAATCTCAGGAACTACTGGTCCGATTTGAAAAATTCTTTCAGTGTTAGATAGCCCATTTATCGAGGAAAGCTATAGGCTATATAACATCACGCTACGGTTATTAGGAGCGGAGTAGCAACGAAAAATGTTACAGAAACGGGGAAAATTTTGACCCATTCTCTTAGGTGACGCAAGCGAAGTTGCGCGGGTCAGCTAGTTATAGATGTACCAGTTTCATTGAACTGCACGTTTGGCGCAGTGGTTTAAGTGGTCACCACCGCAATAACCGTAGCGCAGCGTGTGGCGGGTTCGAATCACACCCGGGATTAATATTTGTGTGATGAGCACGAGTATTTGTTCTGAGCCTGGATGTTGATGTATCTATATAAGTATGTATTTAGAAGTATATAAGTATGTTTATCAGTTATTTGGTTACAGTACAAGCTCTGCTTAGTTTGGAATCAGTTGACCGTGCGTGAGTTGTCCAAAAATATTTATTTATTTTACTTATTTATTGAAACCAACTGTGCAGGACTTTGTTTATAGTGTCCAAGTGTGTGTACAATACACAGGTACACTCTCTATTCCTTCACTCTCATAGTCAGGTGAGACGGTAGACACGACCAGTGAGAGGTCAGACGCAGGACCGACGGCTTTACGTGCTCTCCGAGGCACGGAGGTCTATGACAACTTTCAAACTACGGGCAATCTTAGATTTTTTTAACAGAAAACTCAGAAAAGACTTTATTTCCTCGCCCCGTTATTTGAACCTGAGAAATCTTGCGTGGTAGTTACATACACTACCGACCGCGCCAAAGAGGCAGTCAGAAAAAAAAATATATATATGACCATTTGACGTACTTTTTACAAAGAAATAAGCGATATTTTGAATTTAATCATATTTCTGCATTCGGCCTTTAGGCACACAAAGAAAAGTAGCGCATACAGTTAGTAACTAAATTCAACGTATTGTGTACCTCAATTGACAACTAGAGTACGATTCGATAGTTGCTATCGTTACATTGCTGCTTCAACGTGACTTATTAATCACTATTGCTTAAGAAAAACTTCAATGTACAGCCAGTTGCCAATTGAGGTACACAGTACGCTGATCCGATATTAGCCACCTTTACACACACACTGTATCGCACGTTCTTAGTATCGTACAGTATTACGCGCGGGTGCGCAGCGCGCTCCGAGAGAGCGATTCGCGGGCGCGGACAGATGAGCGCGGCGCGTGCTCTTTCCTTTCCCCTTACACGCGCGATTGTTGTTTCATGCGCGATAGAGTGTGTGTGTAAAGGCTAATTAAGCAATTATATACAGAAATAATAAGAAAATAATATAATAAATAATTAAAACAAAAGCTTTGCTACATAAAAAACAAAAAAATTAAATTAACCTATTCTTGTTTTTAACTGACTAGTGGACTAGCCCGACCTAGTCCGGGTATAGTACAAATTTATCCCGTTGATTCTATTCTCTTGAGAATTTAGATCCCATCGATCCCATACAAATGTTATCCCGACAGTATTATTATCCAATTTAGTTTAGTAGTTCAAAAGTTATGCGCGTACATACGTTTTAGTAATTAATTTTTATTTATATAGAATCCCAGTAAATTAAAAATATTATATACAATTCCTTGCCCAAAAAACGACATTAAACCAATGTTAAAAACCAATTTCGTAAAGCAATAAAAGCACAACGTCAAGCGAAAATCAAATATTAGTGTCAATTAATTTACCCAATGCCCAGAAAATGTGCCCAAAATTTACCAAACGCCCAGAAAATGTGTCCAAAATTTACCAAACGCCCAGAAAAAGTGCCCATTGCCCAAAAGTGCCCAAATCACGCCAATATGTTAGTGCCAATGTATTTTCTATCACACTCACCTAGTTCCCTAGCTTTCTTTCTAGCAAGATATTCTGGACTCGTTTTGTCCACGCGTGGACGCCCCCTTTTGCGTTTCTCCCCACTTTCCGGCGTCCTATTATTCATCATTGCAGCTGTGAAGAAATTAAATAAAAAAAATAAAGTAAAAAACAAAAATAGTACTAAAAAAATATACAGTCAATTATTTCGCTTAAATATTTTTTGTATTCGCAATTACTTATACAAATTACAAGCATATATTATTAAGAAGAAAATTGATAATAAATAAATTATATTTATCGTATGGTTAGTGGTCAACCTAGTGTCAAAGTAGTGTAAGTGTTTGTGGTGAACTGTTGTTATGTTAAACAACAAGCGTGACTTGTATCACGGAGACGCTCAGCTCAAACACTGCACCTGCATCTATGTAAAGTCCACACTAAGATTGCTTAACCCATCGTTTACCAAACAGCGCAACTAACTAGTACCTATCGCTCAGCGGTCGGTAAACGATCAGTGTGTTAACTTGTACATTACATGGATGTAGGTGCAGTGTTTGAGCTGAGCGTCTCCGTGATACAAGTCACGCTTGTTGTTTAACATAACAACAGTTCACGACAGACGCTTCAATAACTTTGACAACAGATTAACCATTAATTAGGGAAGCAAACATAGGTCTAAAAAAATATCGATGTATACCTTGTTTAACTTAATTATCATTTGCTCAACGGTGAAGGAAAACATCGTGATGCAACCTGGTATGCCTGAGAGTTCTTTAGAACAGTTCTTGAAGGTATGCAAAGTCCCCAACCCGCAATTGGTCAGCGTGGTGGAATCAAGACTTAATCCCTCTTCCTCGTTTGGGAGGAGAGCCTTACCCAGCAGTGGGACATTAATGGGTTATTTCTTTTTTACTTTTTATACTTATAATAAATCCTTATAGCTGTCAAAACATTAATACATCGATATCTTTGGGTCATAACATGTATGTTCCTAGACCATATCGTTTGCATCCCTAAAGGCCAGTTTCTTCATACCTAAGTAACCCCTAAAGCCATTGACTTTTACTTGAAGCTAAGAAATTGACTGCCTCCGTGGCGCAGTGTTCAAAGTCGCCACGCCGCTACCATTGCGTCGGGAGGTCGTGCGTTCGATTGCCGCACGGAACAATTATTTGTGCGATCCACAAATCATTGTTTCGGGTCTGGTTGTACTTTGTGGACGTTGTTTGTATGTTTGTAAAAGTCGTCGCGACATAAGAGCAATTCTTGGTACTTTACCCCCATACTTTTGCTTTTTAACCCCCGACGCTAAAAGAGAGGTGTTATAAGTTTGACGTGTCTGTCTGTCGCTAATAAGTTGTAGGGGGTGAAAGTGGGGAGATTAACCGAATGTCTGCAAAACTCGGATGGGGTCTCAAATAGCTTCGTATGCTGAGAAAGTTGGTGGTGGGAAAATTAGAATGGCTTAACCTAACCAACCTACGAAAAGTATGAAATAAAAAATGTAATTATAAAATTGGGGATTTTTTCAATTTATAGTTATACTTATGATAAAGAAACTGGCGGTTACCGCTAACCATAAGATAAACCTTATATCTACTACTTACCCATCTCTTTAGCCTGTTTCCTCGCAGCAACATTGGCTAAATACTCAGGGCTTGTTTTATCCACTCTGGGTCTACCCCGTTTCCGTTTTATTGGGGTGGGAGGACCGCTCGATTCGGCTAGTACATACATACAAACATTAGTCTAAGTTTACCTTTGCATGTTAATATTAGGTCGGGGGGAAAGTCTTTTCGCATTATAGTATGTACGAACTTGTAATAAAATCTTTTCTCTATACAAAAAAGCTCGATATTTGGATACCTCACGAGCTCACTGAAAGAAACCTAATGAACCGTGTACTCATTTGTGATTTTTGAAGCCAAAGAGATTTTATTACAAGTTCATACATTTTATAATGCGAAAAGACTTTTTCCCCGACCTAATATATAACAGAATACAGGAATCCGGTATATGGCTATAGTCTTGCCCCTTATTACATGGGACTAACATTGTTAATGGCGAAACGTGGGTGTAACAGGCATGATTTCATGTATGTATAATATAACTATTATGGAAAGGGGGATACTGGACCTTTTTTTTCCTAGTAAAAAAGGGGGTAGTCCTAAAAAAAATGGGAACCTAAGAGTTCGTGTGTGCAAAGACGTGAAATGACGGCTTCCGTGGCGCAGTGGTTATGGTAGTCGCCACGCTACCAGTGTGTCAATCAGGTCGTTAGTACGATATCCACACGGAACAAATATTTGTGTGTGAGGTAGTAATTTCGTTGGTTCGATTCCCACAAGGAACAACTAATTGTGCGATCCACAAATAGTTGTTTCATGTTTTTGTCCTTTGTGTCCGTTGTTTGTATGTTTGTAAATCCCCGCGACACAAGAGCAATTCTTAGTGCGGGAGTGTCTCTAAAAAAAACCGGCTAAGCGCGAGTTCGTATCAAAAATGAACGAAAAAAACACGTTTATTGTATGGGGACTCCTCTTAATTTTTTTTAGTATTTGTTGTTATAGCGGCAACAGAAATAAATCATTTGTGACAATTTCAGCTTTTTAACTATTACGGTTTTTAAGACTGTATCTCATAAACCGTGATGGCTAGAAAGCTGAAATTTGGAGACAGACAGACAGCGGAGCCTTAGTATTAGAGTCCCGTTTTACCCATTTTTGTAGGGAACCATAAAATCGTTTTGTTTGTCGTAAGCACTTACCAGTGGTATTTTGGTCATGTTTATTATGCCTCGCGGCATATAACTCTGGCGGGACGAAGTGTGACACCGGCGAACGGTAGTCCACGCTCAGAGGTAGACCACCAGGCACTGTGGACAAATTACATGAAGAAATTAGCAGGAAGTACTCGAGGATCTCGTGGCTTAGTTAACAACAGCCGCGCGGATCGATCTGAGGTTAAGCTGCGCTTGTCGAGGTTGATCTGTGGATGGGTGACCATCTTATACATATCAAGTTCCTCCATGTTTTAGAAGGCACGTTAAGTTGTGGGTCTCAGCTGTCATTTTCGAAGATCTTTGACAGTAGTCAGAAGCTTGAAATTCTGACAATCAGTCTTACCGAGGGGTATCGTGTATAACCCAGGTAACTGTGTTGTGGAGGTCAGATAGGCAGTTGCTTCATGTAAAACACTGGTATTCAGCTGCATCCGGTGAGACTGGAAGCCGACTCCAACATAGGCAACATTCGGCTCTATCTAAGACTACTTCTCGGGGCTTCCCTTAAGACCTTCGGGCGGCTTGAACCATTTTGACACTAAGTGCACCACTAACCATAGCCAGTTGCACTCACCGGTCGGTAAACGATCTGTGGGTTAAGCAGACCTTGGCGCGGTCAATCCATAGATGGGTGACCGTCGGAGCGGGCGTCTCCGTGCTTCGGAGGGCACGTTAAAAGTCGGTCCCGGTTGTTGTACTAAGATAACAGTCGTTAAGCCACGTCAGTGGCCTCTCGGGCGGCTTGAACAACTTTGACACTAGGTTGACCACTAACCATACGATAAGAAAAAAAGACTGTATTATTCCTTACCTTGGTTTAACCCATATATATCTCCATTAGGTTCCATCTTGGGTTTCTTCTCGGGGCTCTCCTTCTGACTACCCTCACTGCTGTCTTCCCTCTTCAGTTGGGGGAGCGCGCAGTCCAATTGACTTTCACATAACGCCATTATATATAATCTGATTTAATTTATATAATTTTTATATATTATACTGGAATAGAAAGAAAATAATTGATTAATTATGGTATTAAACCGCACGTTCGGCGCAGTGATTTAAGCGGTCACCTCGCCGCAACAACCGGAGCGCCGCGTGTGGTGGGTTCGAATCCCCCCACAAATCTTTGTGTGATGAGCACGAGTATTTGTTCTGAGTGTGGTTGTTAATGTATCTATATAAGTATCTATTTAGAAGTATATAAGTATGTTTATCAGTTATATGATTACCATAGTACAAGCTCTGCTTAGTTTGGAATCAAATGACCGTGTGTGAGCTGTCCAATCATATTTATTTATTTTAACATTTGGCACTACAGTTGTCTGCCTACCCCTGTGGGAAAAAATCAACTGTTTATCTTTCACGGTTCATGAGATAGAGGCTAGTGTTTTTTTTTTACCCTAAACTTATCAAAATCAAATCATTTATTCATTTAGGTCAAATATTGACTCTTATGATAGTCGTTACAATTACTGAATCTACCACTAGCTCGAAAAGGGGGTACAGCCTTATGAGAAGAGCTAGCAAGAAACTCACGGCCACTGTGTGTGTATTTGTGGGTCGCACAAATAATTGTTCCGTGTGGGAATCTAACCCACGACCTCCCGACGCAATAGTAGCGGCGTGGCGACCTAAACCACTGCGCCACGGAGGCAGTCATAAGTTAAATGGTGCGTACTATATTTTATATGAACATCTAATTAATTGATACAACAAAGTCCCGTCTTTTTCCCATAAGGCAGACACCAGAGAACGTCACTTGGTACGATCCTTACAAACTTCCCTTGCTTCATTCACATACATACATGTTGTCATACAGGACCGCCGGTTACGAGTACTACGCACCAACCTCATTGTTTTGCTTCTAAATTCAATATTATTAGGTCGGGGAAAGTCTTTTCGCATTATAGTATGTATGAACTTGTAATAATGTTTTGCGTCGGGTTACAACCTGCAACCGCTTGGGAGGTACTAACTTATACCACTCGGCTATCACTGCTAATTAAAAAATGTATATTATAGAATAATCACGCAAAATGATAGTTTAATTCGAATAAGATTTTAATCAAATCCATTAAGGTCAATTTGGGTAACTTTGAATCATTTGGGTAACATTGACAGTGGAAATATGAACTAGTTTCGATTATTTTTCAGATGAAACCAACACAATTGATAAAGGTTGATTTTTAAGGTTTAGTTTTGCAAACTTTTATCAATTGTGTTGGTTTCATATGAAAAAATAATATTATATTATAATATTATATAATTAATTTGACATAAGCCATCAGCCCGTAATTCGATTGAAGCAAGTTTGCAAAACTAAAATGAATCTTTATCAATTGTGTTGGTTTCATATGAAAAAATAATCGAAACTAGTTCAAATTCCGACTGTCAATGTTACCCAAATGATTCAATATTACCCAGGTTGACTGTATCGACTTTTAAATTCTTATTTGACTTCCTACAACCTGTTAGTCTATTTAGAAAAGTGAAGTGAGCAACAGGTGTCAACTTGTCAGATGAAAACCTGTCATTGGTCGATATAGGACTGTAGTGTCCGCGTAGCCGATATTCGGCTATATGATATACTAGCTGACCCGCGCAACTTTACTGGTACTCTGCTCCTATTGGTCGTAGCGTGATGATATATAGCCTATAGCCTTCCTCAATAAATAGGCTATCTAACACTGAAATAATTTTTCAAATCGGACCAGTAGTTCCTGAGATTAGCGCGTTCAAACAAACAAACAAACAAACAAACAATCAAACAAACAAACAAACTCTTCAGCTTTATTATATTAGTATAGATAGTATAGATTTAGCCAGGGAAATCGTCACGCGATCGAAGTGGCGAACAGAAGTAATAAAGTACCTATTTCGGACTGTTCTTATTATTTTTCTTTATTTTAAAGGACAACTTCCATGCTTCATTGCTCTTGTGTCGCGGGGAATTTAATATGACTACAAACATACAATTGTTCCATGTGGTAATCGAACTTACGACCTCCCGGCGCAATAGTAGCGACCTTAACCACTGCGCCACGGAGGCAGTATTAAATGCGTCCATCAAAAAAAGTAAGTTGTTGCCAAACGAATACTATTGATAACAAAAGACTCCCCTTATAAGAAAGGTGATCTGAAAAAAATACAGTTAGGGGACTTTATAAAGACTTTTAAAGAAGGGGGACTTTTACAAAAGATTTGAGCACGTGCGCTACCTGATTTAAAGATTATACCTGTTTTGTAAACAGGTTTTTAAGCTTTAAAGTGCATATGAAAACTAGTGTATTTTTTTCTAATTCGATTTGGACCTCATTTACGCATCGCCACCAAACGTTAGAGTTTGGCGAGTTTACTTGAAATAAACAATAATTGTAATGTTCATATGTACAAAATAAATAAGAAAAAAGAAGTACATAACTTTTAAGAACAATAATTTTGTCTTTTTTAACAGCCGAGTGGTATAAGTTGCTACCTCCCACGCAAGTAGTTGCAGGTTCGAACGCGAATTAACACACCAATGACTTTCCGAAGTTGTGTGTGTAATAGAAATAATTGTCACTTGTTCCAATGGTGAAAGAAAACATAGTGATGCAACCTTGTAAGCCTGAGAGTTCTTTATAACAGTTCTTAAAGGTATGCAAAGTCCCCAATCCACAATTACGTGTGTCAATCCAGCGTCGACTCAAGGCCTAACCCCTCCCTCATTACGAGAGGAGACCCTTGCCCAGCAGTGGGACATTAAAGAAAAGAGAAAGGGAAAGTAAGACAAAGGAGTAGATATCTTTCGTGCTTCGGGCACGTAAAAAGTCGGTCTCGGTTGTTTTCTAAGATAACAGTCGTTAAGCCACGTCAAAGGCCTTCAGCTTGAACAACTTTGACACTAGGTTGACCACTAACCATACGATACGATCGTTTACCGATCAGTGAACGCAACTGGCTATGAGCGCGTCGTCAAAGGGATGATTTTGGTGTCAAAAGCATTTTTTTTTTCTTAGGGGTTGCAGAACACCCTAATACACCCTTCATAACAAAAGCTTTATTCTTACAAGACCACAGGTGTAATAACAGGTGATTGTCATAGCTGTCAACTGTCAAATACCTGTCAACCTGTGTCCTTTCACAGGTTTACAACCTGTTGTCAAAACAAACTGCTTCATAATATTATGATGGTTCATCATTCAGTTTTGTCTCATAAGAACTTAAGATTAATTTGCCAAATAGGTTAGGGCAGGTTTTTTTATTGTCAAATTTAAGTATAACATTGAAGAATTATGACTTCTGGACCTACCAAAAGCTCAGAAAATGTGTAGCATAAAGCCTTTTGAGAAGAGCTGGCAAGAAACTCATAACACCCTTTTCACATAGGTATCTACCTATCAATATACAACGTGTCCCAAAACTCAACGTCAAAACGAAAACCTGAGCTAGGCCGAGTTGGGTTGGCTCTCAAAAAATATTTAAAAAAAATCTATCTCATGTAGTTTCAAAATGACAACCATTTTTGTAAATTGTCACCCTCTGATGAGTTTACGTCTACTGTGGCTACAAATGACTTTTTTTCTAGTTCTTTTTTTGTGTGGAGTATTCCTAAGTAACGCTACTACAAATTTCAATTCATTATTTGCACACAACTTCATTGGAATTTCTGAAAATATCCCTTTTATGGCGAATTATGCCTTGAAAATATTTCATCACTCGACTTTGACAGTCTTTCCTGAAAAATAATTGTACGAAGCTTTTTCGGCATGTACTCTTAAAAGTTGGCGCATTTAATGGGCTTTCGAAAATGGTATAACACTTACTAAACTATTTTATAGATTAGTTATTAAACATTACTTCCCTTTAATTACACCTTACAGAACGCCTAGATGACATTAGAATAATTTTGAGAAAGTTTTATGACGAACTAATAATAAATTAAATATCAACTATCTTAAGATTTTTATTATTTTCCAATCGTCTATGAAATAGTTTAGTAAGTGTTATACCATTTTCGAAAGCCCATTAAATGCGCCAACTTTTAAGGGTACATGCCGAAAAAGCTTTATACAATTATTTTTCAGGACAGACTGCCAAAGTTGAGTGATGAAATATTTTCAAGGCATAATTCGCCATAAAAGGGATATTTTCAGAAATTTCAATGAAGTTGTGTGCAAATAATGAATTGAAATTTGTAGTAGCGTTACTTAGGAATACTCCACACAAAAAAAGAACTAGAAAAAAAGTCATTTGTAGCCACAGTAGACGTAAACTCATCAGAGGGTGACAATTTACAAAAATGGTTGTCATTTTGAAACTACATGAGATAGATTTTTTTTAAATATTTTTTGAGAGCCAACCCAACTCGGCCTAGCTCAGGTTTTCGTTTTGACGTTGAGTTTTGGGACACGTTGTATAATGTGTTCAACTGACTAAGACCCTACCCTTATCTTATTCTGGGAGAAGACCCATGTCCAGCAGTAGGACAATAATTGGTTTATTTATAATATTAAATAGTGATTAGTTAATTAAATCACATCTTATTTAAAAAGTATGCGCTTCATGCACATCCGTCAATATTAAAATAAAGTATAGATGCATCTACCTAGGTGAATTATTTATTAATAATCCTAGATAGGTACATAAAATTGCTTCCTTTTTTAATGGAGTTTGACATAGGCCTTAGAATATTACTTGCTATGAATCCTACAAGTGTGTTTTGCTCCATTCACATCCATACATCTTGTCATACAAAACATGCAATTTTATATCTTTAGAATCCTACTTAACATCACTCCTCTTTTAATTGGAGTAGACAACTACTAAAGACTGTCACTAGTTGCTATCCCAGCAAACTTCTGCTTCATTCACATACATACATTGTCATACAAAACACATATAATTAAATTCTTTTAAAACACTACATCAATGTAAATAATCAACAAACTAGTTTTCCAATAATAGCTTTACATAATAAAGTAGAAACCAGTATATTTTAAATAATTTCCATTTAATATTATATAATTTTGGACCATACCTCAATTGGGTACAGATCTTCACTCAAGACATGAAATCTAGATGTTATTTATGGGTCATTCTCAGTTAAGAGGTAATATGATGTTAGAAGAGGTGGCATGACAAAAATGATAAAAAATTAATGTAGTATCAGTATTTTCTTACCAAAACACTTATTATCTTCATATCCAGACAACAGCCAGACAAAATCTTAATTTTTTACCATTTTATAACTGACCAGGGGAGATACTGAGGACAGGGGAGGGACATTTATGTTGTGTTATGAAATAAATAACAGTGGTAGTTTGAGAATCAACTTCATTTTTATTTAATATTAATCAGACTTAATTTCAACAGCCATCAGACTTCACTATAAAATAATCTTTCATTCCTACAAAGCAACAAAAACATGACATTATACGAAAATCAATTTGTTTGTTCTCTAGGTGTCATTTCATTCACAGTTTTAATTAGTCCTTCTTTTTTCTTATCATATTTCTTTTGCTCTTTAATCTTTTGCTGTTCATATTTCACAGGGTCATTTTTTATTTTTTGGTATCTCAGTCTTTCCGCTACACGTTTTTTTTCTAAGCGTTCTTCACGCGTCATTTTTTTTCGTGCCGCCATAATCTGCAACCAAAATATGGTAACTTGGCATCGACGTTTTTCTATAAGGTAACCGGGTTAAAAAGGACTGCTCCTTTACTTATTACAAAAACAATAAGAGTTTCGAGGAACACTACCTGGTATGAGATATTTAGGATGAAAGCGACAATAAACACTCGTACAATCGACATTTAAAATAACAAGATTTATGTTTAAACTAAAACCAGACTAGGTAAATACACTCGGATACTAAATAATGGATAACTGCATCATAAGCAGGAAGCAGTTATCTCCCCTGAGCAGTAAGTATCTCCCCTGGTACCTTAAGCGGCAGGGGAAAGAAGACAAGGGAGATACTATTTCGACAAAATATCGATATAAAAGTCTAAATTTTTGTAACAAGTTATTAGACGGGAAGATTACGATTCTTTGCATACATTACAGTAATTCTAGGAAGAAAATAAAATATTTATGCCTATAATAAAGAATAAAATCTTACCAGGGGAAAGAACACACTCACTGAACCACGACAGTTTTCACCAAGTGGCGTCTGTGTAATAGCGAACCATATGGCGGGCGCATTCGCGCCGACGGCTTGCTGTCAACTTCACGTTAGTAACTTTGTGCTCAAGGTCAGAATTTACGCGGCGAAATTAAAAGTCGTGAGTTTTTAATGAAAACAAAACGCCAGGGGAAGAGATGCTATATACAAGGGACAAATTTCAATATTAAACATTTTATGAATATCTAAATGTTACCTTTTTTATTTTTTTCATTGCTTTAATTTAGTTTGTCTAGTTTTTAAATAATACACAATTTAATTTATTTAATAATTTAAAGATAGTTAAAAATACTAATTTATTAACATGATTGGTTAAAGGACAGACCAGGGGAGATAAATTTTTCATGTATAAGGCGCTTTTGTGACTAAATTAAAAACATTTCATCGGTGAATTTTAGTGACCTTACAGAAGATACTGACTTTGATATTCTCACAGCTTTATTTTAAATAAATTATCAATTAAAAATATAAAAAAATTCATTGACATTGAAATTACCTCATAACTTAGAACGACCCTTATACTAATATTATAAATGTAAAAGTCTGTCTGTGTACACTTTCTCAGATAAATGTATGAACTGATGTATGTATGTGAATGAAGCAAGGGATGTTTGTAAGGATCATACCAAGTGGTGTTCTTTGGTCTCTACCTACTGGGAAATAACCATGATTTTGTATATAAGTATGAATGTATGTTTAAAATATTACCAAGAAAAACAAATTTTGTATTATAGCATGTAGTGTTCTTTGCTGTCTGCCTACCCCTATAGGAAATAGGGGTGATGTTATGTATATTAAAAACAGTACTAGCATATTAAATGAAGCAAAAGTAGTTTGTATTATATCAAGTGGTATTCTTTGGTCTCTGCCTACACCCACGGGGACGAGATGTTGATTAACAGACTGCAGTAAACCCTTGCAGGTAAGCTCAAATGCATTTTTTTTTCTTTCTGCTGTACTTTTTCTTTTTAAATGAGAACATAAGGGACCCTTATAAATAATGTTAAAGATTTTTTTTTTGCACTCATTAGTGTCTCACTGCAAAGCAAGGACATCTGTCTAAAGGGGGAGGAGTTAAGCCTAAAGTCTACCACGCTGGCCAAGTGCGGGTTAAGGACTTTGTATTGAAGAATGTTACATGATATTAATGTTTATGTTTTGTATATTATGACTGTACTACTGTATAGTCAATTCCACAGCTATAGTATTAGGTAGGTATATCAGCTACTTGGAGTCAATAGTCTTAAGATTCAGTCAGTCAGTCAATCACTTTACATTGATTCGATGCCATTCTTTCATTAGTTCATGCCCAGCGGTGGGACAGTAAAGACCAATAGTATAATTAGTCATAGAAAAGGAAAAAGCTTATTGACATTAAGAAAATCATTCTAGGTAACTTGACTAATGAAAACAAATCTTTGTAGAAAAACAAACAACATAGAGTACCTATACATAATTTACTTCTATTAATGCATGTGATAGTTCAAAATCTATTATAGTAGAAACCAAAATATCTTTGTACAACTCACACAAGGTCATCTGATTACAAACTAAGCAGAGCTTGTACTGTAACCAGACAAATATTCTTAAGTATTGCTAAGTTTATAAGCAGTATACTGATACACATAAAGACATATATAACTGTCCCACTGCTAGACAAGGGTGTCTTTCCAATGATGGAAGAATTAGGCCTTGAGTCTACCACAATGGGTAGGCAAAGATAACTTTACAAGGAGAGGGAAAGTGGGGCTATGAGTCCACCATTATAGCGAAGTGTGGGCAAGGATCTTCTTTAACAGGGAAAGGGTGAGTTGGGCATAGACTCCACCACAGTAGCTTAGTTTAGGCAAGGATCTCTTCCTAGGTGGATTAAGAGTTGAGCCTTGAGTCCACCAAGGAGGGAAAAGTTGGCTTTGAGTTAACTATAGTAGCTTAGTGTAGGCAAGGATCTCCTTTCAAGGTGAGGAAGGGTTGAGCTTCAAGTCCACCATGGCAAGTGAAGATTAGAGACTTAAATATTGATCAATTAACACCAGAACTTAGGACAGATAGTACTCAAAGCCTTTTACCTCCCACTGCTGGACAAGAATCTCTTTGAATGATGGAAGAGTTAGGCTTTGAGTCCATGACAGAAGCTGAATAAAGGTAAGAATCTCCTTCCAAGGAGAGAAAGGGTTGGGCTTCAAGTCCAGCATACTAAGCGTAGATTGAAGACCTAAGCAAGTACTAACATTGATAAATTTACATCCAAACTTAGGATAAATAGTAATCAAAGACCTTTTACTGTCCCACTACTACGCAAGGGTCTATGTATATGCAAAATGTAAACAAGAATCTCTTTACAATAAAGGAAAAGGTGGGCCTTGAGTCCACAAGTCCATCATACTAAGTGTAGATTGAGAGCCTTCAATATATCAATACTAAAATTGATAAAAAACATCTAAACATAGGACAAATCATACTCAATTCATGTAATATTATTTAGAGCACTTGTTGTACAGCCTTTATGAGTTATGTATGACCTCTTTTGACAGCCAATAAATAAAAAAAAAGTAATTGTCTTGTCTATGTACTCTGTAAATTATATTGATGAAAATCTTACTTCATTATTAATTTATTAATGGTTTTATTTTGTATTTCTTTCATTTTAGTGTGTGTATGATAGACTTATTTAATATACATAGGTATATTTCCCTAGTTAATTAGGTAGTTGGCAAATTATGAGGATAAATAAACAACAAAAATATTTTTTTTATTTTATTTACCAAATCAGAGATTTTTTTGTTCCAACTCAGTAATTATTGACTGTGAAGGTTGTATACTAAACAGTTTGATGGTGTAATGCTGTTTAATTGAAAACTTTCCTCTTTGAGTACACTAGAAATAAGAATGACTGCCTTAGCAGATTTTCCATGAAAGAAAATTTCTTGACGACAAAAAATACGCATTAAAATAGGAAAATTCTTAGTTTAAAACGTAAACTAAGCGCGTTTAAGTAGATTTATCTCGATAGACACCACGCAAAGTTAATTAAACCTTATCAATACAACAAGTTTTATGTAAAATTAGTAAGACTCACCTATATTCTTATAACACCATTATAAAACATTAAAACACTAAGATAAACCACTTTTTTACACTTAAAACTTACGATATAACAATATTAATTATATTACAACACAATACAAACATAATATAACAACAGAAAAACGTAAATCGTAAAATAAAGTTGTTACTTCAACACGATCAATTCAACATGAACCCACTGTAATATCGAGAACGGAAATATACGCAAAAGAAACGTTTCCAACTCCTAATTTAACGTGATACTACATCGTTGTTGTATTAAAATGCCTTTAAAAGTGATTACAAAAGTTTTTAGCGTAGATTATCGAAGATATAAACAAAATTCACAAGGTACTGAAATATTGCTAGACGTCCATTTCACTAAAGCTAGCAACGCTACTGCCTCAAGGAAGAAATTATAAGGCGAACCTATTTTTTTTGTGGCAACATTACGTGCTACTTGGACGAATAACGTTAGTATTCGCTGACGTAAACGCTTGTTCCGATTCAATGTATGAAAGTACTATAAATAATTAATTGAATTAAATTGTTTGCGCATTACGTGAGTGATGGACGAAATAAGTTAAATATATTATATTTTAAATAATTTTGTGTGTTACGAATATAATAAAAATAGTTATTTAGAATGATTTATGCAAAAATACTATCTTTAAATTCTTAAGAAGACTAGAAAACAGATCAGTTTTCTTTTAATTAAAGTGGCGTTTATTTAGAATAAAATACTTTATTCAAGATAAAACAGTGCATTTACTGATACAAAAGGTACATTACCAATAAATTGTTTGTTAAAATGTTGTTTCATGTCTTTACAACATGAGACATTATTATTATTCAACCTACTAATGTCAATATTCAATATCCAACGTACACTACGGAACACATCAAAAAGTTAACCATTGTCTGCTGCAGGAAAATACTCTCTTCGTAAATCAGTCGGCTTATAGCAAAAATGATTCAAATCTAAATTAAAGCCTTAAAAAATAAAATTAATACATCACAAATGTACACAGATTATTTTAAGAGTATGAGTGATCTTTACTAAAAATATAACGCAAAATGAAAAAGTCGGAAAATGCGATAAACAAGCAACATTCTTTGGGTGTGGGGCGCTGAGAGAGACAGTACGAAATGGCGATAGTTATAGGTAGGTCGAGCGTCGAGTTGGCATTGTAATAAACTACTTGACGTGTTTATCGCTGGCCGCGTTATCGCTTGCTTTGTGCGGTTTCACCTTGTTACGAACTCGCTCGCCTTTCAACCACTGACGTATATTCGTCGTTTATTTACTTATTTTTTAATAATCCACATATTTCCACAAATACGCTGTATTTGTTGGTTTTTATTTTTTCTATAAACATTCGGTGATTTTTTACAATATTTGTGATTAAAGTTTTATGATTAACTGATTTTATTACGTAATTCATACTGTAAATAAAGGCTGTATTGGTGTTGTTATTTCCGGGAACTTTATTAATGTATTTCATAATAATTACAAAGGTTAGCAAACAAAGGGTTAGACAGTGTATTAAAATACGAAATATTTTGGTCACAGTATTTTATTTTCCAAACAATGCAGCTTTATTTAAATCATTAAGTATATTATGATGAATAAGCGCACCTAAATACTAAATTAGGGTTAATTAAATTAGTCATCTCGTTCTCATTGGTCCAACACAACCATATTTAAAACGAATATAAAAAAAAAAATACACAGCCAGCTTTGCAGATATTATAATGTAGTCAAAGTAATAACCTTTTTTCAATGAAACAATTATAGCGTATATTAATATCTAACTCTTTATCTGTCGATGTATTTATTTAATAGAAAAAAACTTGTTTCAAACAACTTATTGTTTGTATAAGCCTGTTGTTATAAAGATAGTAAGCGTAGATAACTTGTGTACATTATCGATCAGTACATATGACCTAAAGAATGAAAATCAATAGTTTGCCAGCAGAGGGTGGGGTTAGACATTATTAGAGGGAGACAAAGAGAACAGATCCAATAAAAAAGTGTATAGGCTGAATGTGACTGGTTTGAGTAATTGCTTTTTATAAAAAAAGCAATAACATTAATCTAGTCCACCATTTTGTTTTTGTTATTAAGTTAATTTGATGTTTTCTTTCATTTAGTTATTATTCTGAAGTATATTGCGCCTTCCACGGCTAGTAATGTCAATGACCTTCGCTATCTTCGATTTTAAAATAGGTGGATACTGCTAAGATACCTTTATATATTATTGCGTACCTAAAAATAATTCAAGAATCATCTGTCTCTATGGTAATATTGTAACAATGTATTTAGTACATAATTACTTAAATACTTAATTGTACGGTTCAATATGGCCGCATTTACATAATTTCTTCAACGAAAGCTCCCTAATGAGTTAATGATAAATATGTTACGATAATCAGGCATTTGAAAAAGTATAAAGACTTTTCTGGGATAACCAATGAGTTGTGGATCATTTGCTAATTGATTTTAATAATAAAACAATACCTTTAAAAAAAATCTAGTCTTTTATTTTTAATCCTTAAATAGAATGTAGGTACCTATTACGTTTAACTTATCATAATGTCCAGATTAAGTTTAGCAAAATGTCCGTATGTATTTTTAATAACATTTTACGACTAACTTAATACTTTTTTTAAGTACAGTTATGTACTGGTAACTGAAATATCAGATAGATTTTGTTCAGTAGATAGGTACCAATTCATTGATTTTTGTGTGGAACAAAGAAAGTCGACAATAGGTGTATGCAGACGATGCGCCGGCAGAAACTCTTTAGGATGCAGGCTAGTAAAGTATTCTGAAACAATTACAGAAAAGAAAACCAGTTGAAACCATAAAAAAAAGGAATTTAAACGACTATTATCCTAGCTAAGGCTAGCTCTATAATATTTTCAAAATCAAATCCTCACGATTTCCTTCAAGCAAATTATCTTTTATAGGACATAATAAGCATATTTTTTGTCGTAGTATTATCATTAATCATTAATAGTAAATGATTTAGGCACATGCGTTTGTATGAGTCACCGTGATTACATTGAATACGTCATTACGGCCTAATATATCTATTCATATGCTAAAAATAGATACTCGTTGACAAAAATACTGAACTAAAAAGGTAACTATGAATAATTATTATGATACATAGTAAGTTGTTATAATCAAAATAAATTCCCTTCACATTTATTTTTTCGTTGGAGATAATAGAAGGTTAGTATAGTGATTGTCTATTCTTATACTTAATGAATGATAGGTATACATCGAAAAATAAACAAAATAATAGCAGTAAATCCTTAACAAAAAAGTGAATAATAAATTGTTTAATTTTGTCCAAGGCAGGACATAAGTTGCACTCTGGGTCATCATGATTTTAAAATTCGCGCTTTAAGATGGCCATCAATGGCCGTCAAATGAGAACGGAAGCTGACTAAAAAAATAAGTTTGGAAACAGTAAATCTTGGCAGTAGTCAATGTCGGGATTTTTACGTTAAAAATCATAAAAAAACAAAATGATTTGTTATCTGTATGTTGCAGGGTTGAGTACTTAGATATTTTAATGTTGAATTTTGAGTTGCGATTTTTACGAATGCAGCTAAAGCTTGGATTTAAAAGTGCCTAGATACGGAAAGTAGGTATATAAGTTTAATAGAGAATAAAACTTTTACTGGAATACTCGATTTTGAAAGTTTTTTATCTAGAACTTTATTAAAAAGCCTTATAAACGACGCTCAAAATAAAACTGTTTAAATTCCTAGACGAAAGTTCTTGTGTCATAACAAACCTTATGACAAACGTCATTATTGTCAAGCAAAGTATTTACATGAATCGTAAAAAAAAGTCATGTGCGTTACTTTGTTTGAAAACAATAATTAGTCACAAATAGGTAATATAATAAATTAATTATTTTTGCTTAATCTTTGCCCTAGTTTAAACTAACGGTGCATGTTGTATAGTTCCAGCTTAGGCATTAAACTAAGTATCAGTGTTAAGAAAAAAAAGTTATTGTTTATTGCGTATTTTTTTTTATAAAAAAATAATTAAATATAAAAAATGAGTCGTTGTGATTTTAAAATAGTTTTATTAGGTAGTGAACATGTTGGAAAAACTAGTTTGGTGCTAAGATTCGTTAATTGTAGGTTTAATGCTGATATACCTTATCAAAATGTAAGTATTATTCGCATTTAATTTAAATTTTAAATTATTTTTTTCGGACTTTGGCTGAATGAGTTGTGACTTTTGCGCGTGAACATAAGTGCGTTTGCTGATTGCGAATTTATAATTGTGAATGTCTATCACCACAATGCATTGTTGTTTTTATCAGTAAATTAAAATATTTGCACTCTATCTATCATTTCAAAGAATAATGACTCGTAATTAAGTAATAAACATATAGTTGGTTAATTAAAATAAAAAAAAACGCATTATATATTTTAATGTTATAAAAAAAATTGCCCATAAAGACTGCTTCATAGATTAAGAAAATTCTTAAAAAATTTAAACTTAGTTTTTTATTTATTTCTTTTAAATTATTATTATTTCTTTTGACCACAGATCACTAATAGACTTGCATAAATTTCTATGTAATGACTAAGCACATTATTTTGATCTAGGCATATCTATTGTAAAAATTGTTCTAACTCATTTAAAAAAAAAAACAAGTAGTAGATTTTCATGAAATTATTTTTAAGCGAATAACTTGAAAATTATTAGATGCGTCTAAATATGACTTGTATAGCCATTTTTTACAGAGATTTACATTGTTACCTATTCTATTCTAGTAAATACTATTGTAGTGTGAAATAATATTTATTTATGCATAGAAAACTAATTAGTTCATTAAGTCAGGACTTCCCTGTACCCATCTTACACAGAGAACAATATGTCTAACTTGTCCTTATATTATACGCTGCCTCTGTGGTTTACAACTGCCATTCATAAGGTTAAGGTTTAAGTTTGATACCGGGTTAGATAAAGTGCAATATTTTCTGATATATTCTGCTTATATTATAAGCCACCTTATCTTTAAGAACAGTTTCAACAGTTAAGCTTTGAAATAAATAAATAAATATCATTGGACAACTCACACATGGTCATTTGATTCCAAACGAAGCAGAGCTTGTACTATGTACTATCAAGTAACTGATAATCACTTATATACTTCTAAATACATATTTATATAGATACATTAACAACTAGGCTGAGAGCTCATCACATAAATATTTGACCCGGGTGGGGTTCGAACCCACCACACGCGGCGCTACGATTATTGCGGCGAGGTGCCCATGTTAACCACTGCGACAAAAGTGCAGTTTAGTCTCTGTTTTGTTCTGTCGTATGGTTAGTGGTCAACCTAGTGTCAAAGTTGTTCAAGCCGCTCGAGAGGCCTTTGACGTGGCTTAACGACTGTTATCTTAGTAAACAACAACCGGGACCGATTTACGTGGCCTCTGAAGCACGGAGACGCTCAGTTCAAATACCTCTATGCGGTCACCCATCTATGAATGACCGCGCCAACGGTTGCTTACCCCACAGATCGTTTACCGACCGGTGAGCGCAACTGGCTATGAGCGCCTCAATGCAGTTTAGTAAATAGATGAAAACAAATGAATTAATAGGGCTTAAGGAAATAAAACCCGGAAAATTGTAGACAATGATAGATATAATAAAAAACTGTTTCATATAATACTCTAGCTAGTTATATTATACTAGAGGCCCCCGCGACTTCGTCCGCATGGAAACCCTTCCCGTGTAAGACCCCAATCCCTAGGGAACTCCGGGATAAAAAGCCTATGTGTTATTCTAGGTCTTCAGCTACCTACATACCAAATTTCATTGTAATCGATTAAACCCCGGTATCTGAGGTACATTTAGCGGTAGTTTATCTATTCAATAGCGTTTTTTTGTATGAGTTTAAACGCTATTGAATAGATAAACTACCGCTAAATGTACCTCAGAAACCGGGGGTTAATAGTATTTGCGTGAAAGAGTAACAAACATCCATACATACTCACAAACTTTCGCATTTATTATAGTAGGATTGTATTGCGTTCATAATAAAAAAGTAAATCATTGTAATTGATAAGAACTTGTGTGAATAAAGATACAAAGTTAATAATTGTATTTAACAATATGAATGGAGATATCTATACTAACTAGCTGACCCGCACAACTTCGCTTGCGTCACATAAGAGAGAACGGGTCAAAATTTTCCCCCGTTTTTGTAACATTTTTCACTGGTACTCTCCACCTTTTGGTCATAGCGTGATGATATATAGCCTATAGCCTTCCTCGATAAATGGACTATCTAACACTGAAAACTGAGAATTTTTCAAATCGGACCAGTAGTTCCTGAGATTAGCGCGTTCAAACAAACAAACAAACAAACAAACTCTTCAGCTTTATAATATTAGTATAGATTAGTATAGATAATGCGAAAAGACTTTTTCGCCGACCTAATAATTACAATTTCAACATTATTTACGAAAAAATTGCACAGCGTGAGCATTTCGGATGAACCTTTTAAGAGTACAAGTTTAATATTTTTTCGTTAACCCAGTCAACTACCCAATTTTAAACCATAAAGATTTCTTTGTTACAATTCTTTTGTTAGACATCTTTTGATATTCATTGCTCTTTCTTACCCTATTGTTATAGTACTGTTGTTACTACGATATTTCTGTCTCTTTTTAATAGTATATGTAAGAAAGAGATAGATAATATGCTGTACATTCTGACCTACTGATCTTATTTTTATTGAAATGAATAAGTAAAGGAAAACATTGTGAGGAAACTTTGTATCTATACTAATATTATATAGCTGAAAAGTTTGTTTGTTTGTTTGTTTGAACGCGTTAATCTCAAGAACTACTGGTCCGATTTGAAAAAATCTTTCAGTGTTAGATAGCCCATTTATCTAGGAAGGCTATATATCATCACGCTACGACCAATAGGAGCAGAGTAGCAGTAAAAAATGTTACAAAAACGGGGAATATTATGACCCATTCTCTCTTAAATGACGCAAGCGAAGTTCTCAGGTCAGCTAGTTAACATATATATTTATTTTGTTTTGTTTATGTTTCAGACAGTCGGTGCGGCGTTCTGCGCTAAAACGATGCAGTCACAAGAAAAAGAATTTAACATAGGCATATGGGATACAGCCGGCAGTGAAAGGTAACATAAACCTTATTTATTTTCGTTAAAAGACAACTCCCGCACTAAGAATTGCTTATGTCGCGGGAACTTTTACAAACATACAAACAACGGACACAAAGTACAACCAGACACTAAACAGCTATTTGAAGATCGCACAAATATAATTGTTGAAATTGTTTCATGTGGGAATCCAACCCACGACCTCCCGACGTAATAGTAATGACCTAAACCACTGCGCCACAGAAGCCGTCCTTAATACACATTAGAAAAGAGTAAAACTACTTTGCCCAACCCGGGAATCAGATACTTACGAGACCTCATGATCAGCAGTCGAATACACTACCGACTGCGCCATAGAGGCAGTCTTATTAAAGACTAGGTTTTGCCCGTTACTTCGTCCGCATGGTTTGTGCCTTAGGACAGATTTTTCATTCAATCATTAATCCCCTATTCTATCCCCTTGGAGGTAGAATTGATCAAAATCCTTTCTTAGCGGATGCCTACGTCATAACATCTACCTTCATGCCAAATTTCAGGCCGATCCGTTCAGTGGTTTGTGCTGTGCGTTGATAGATCACTATCCCACGGTTTTCTGAGTACATTTAGCGGTAGTTTATCTATTCAATTGCAATTTTTATATGAGTTTAAACGCTATTTCAATACCGTTTAAACTCAAATAAAAAAACGCGATTGAATAGATAAACTACCGTTAAATGTACTCAGAAACAGATGGTATATGTCAGTCAGTAATCTTTGAGTTAGATATAATTAGATCAATTTGTAATTTATTGTGTCTTTCTTGCAGATATGAAGCAATGACTAAAATCTACTACAGGGGCGCTCACGCCGCCATTATATGTTATGAACCATCATCCATCGAGTCATGGAACAGACTGAGACACTGGCTACAGGAGCTGAGGACTGTTGAGGAGGTACGTAGTGGTATCCCTCGGGATGCATCGGGATTTATAGGGATGCATTGGGATTCCTTGGCATGCACTAAAATCTGTTGGCAGCTCCTCGCACGATCAATTATTGTATCAACCACATTGTAAATCTTTTGGCGATTGAAAAGAGTGTGTGAGTTTGTTGCTAGCTCTTCTCATAAGGCTGTACTCTTTCCGAGCTAGTGGTAGATTCAGTAATTGTAACGACTATCATAACTGTCAATATTTGACCTAAATTAATAAATGATTTGATTTTGATTTCTCGGCATTCGTCGAGCTTTCTTGCGATGTATCGAGATTCCTAGGGAAGCATCGGGATTTCAAGGGATGCATTGGGATGTATCGGCATTCTCTAGAACAGTATTATTTTAGATGCCCCAGCATTTCACGTAATGCAACGGGATTTAGGCCCTCTACTTTCTCGAGGTGAAAAGCTATAACTCAATTTTCAAACTATTCTTCAATTAAGTATAATATAATAATATGTTATTTTATTTAGTCTTTAAATTACTTATTTGTTAATTTCAAGGATTGTAAAGTATATCTCTGCGGCACTAAAAAGGACCTGCTAGACGGCGGCTACGTGTCCCGCGCGGTGAACGAAGACATTGTCGCGACGTACTCGCAGGGCTTGTGTGGACATTATCTAACTTCTAGCAAGACTGGAGAAAACGTTGGTAAGGCCATCAATCTATACTAATATTATAAAGCTGAAGATTTTGTTTGTTTAAACGCGCTAATCTCAGAAACTACTGGGCCGATTTGTAAAATTCGTTCAGTGTTAGATAGCCCATTTATCGAGGAAGGCTATAGGCTATATATCATTACGCTACGACCAATAGGAGCAGAGTACCAGTGAAAAATGTTACAAAAATAAAATTTAGATTACTAGATGACTTGCGCTTCTTCGCTTATGTCACATAAGAGACAATGGGTCAAATTTTTTTCCCGTTTTCGTTACATTTTTTACTGGTACTCTACTTCTATTGGTCGTAGCGTGATGATATATTATTATAGTCTTCCTAGATAAATGGACTATCTAGAACAGAAAGAATTTTTCAAATCGGACCAGTAGTTCCTGAGATTAGCGCGTTCAAACAAACAAAAAAACTCTTCAGCTTTATAATATTAGTATAGATTTTTACTAGATGAAAACCCGGCTTCGCTCCAATTTCCGTAGCAAAGCACTTTCTAAAATTATATATTTTTTCTATTTCAGATGAGCTTTTCCAGAAGATAGTGGATGATTGTGCCGCAGACGCTAAGCTGATGAAGAATGTTGAAGACCTTCGAGTACAACTAGCTAAGGACGAAGCCGCCTACAAAGCGAAAAACAAAGAATATTGTATTTGTTGAAAATATTTACGCCGACAAAAATCGCCGGCCCGCCGACAATTGTCGCTGAGCCGCCAACATTTGTCGCTGATCAACCGACAATAATTGTTGCCGACCCGCCGACAATTGTCGCTGAGTCGCCGACAATTGTCGCCGACACGCCGACATATTTCGCTGACCCGCCGACATTTGTCGCCGACACGCCGATAATTGCTGCTGACCCGCTGACATTTGTAGCCGACTCACCGACATATGTCGCTGATCCGGCGACAATTGTCGCTGACTTTATAACGGCAATTTATTAGAAAGCAATCATATTGGTGTCTTGTTAAATGTTTTTATAATAATGTCAAATTTATTTTAAGAGAATGTCCGCGCCTTATCGTCGCTGAGGTGCCCGTAGCCAGTTGCGCTCACCGGTCGGTAAACGATCTGTGGGTAAACCTTAGCGCGGTAGTTCCGTAGATGGGTGACTGCATAGTGGTATTTGAACTGGGCGTCTCCGTGCTTCGGAGGGCACGTCAAAAGTCGGTCTCGGTTGTTATCTACTAAGATAACAGTCGTTAAGCCACGTCAAAGGCTAGGCTTGAACAACTTTGACACTAGGTTGACCACTAACCATACGATAAAAAGAAAAACTGACCATATTTGGAAAAAGATCTAGAAAACGTATAGATGCTAAAATGCCAAAAAGTTTTTTTATAAATTTATATTTAAGTTTAAGCAGTGATAGCCGAGTGGTATAAGTTGGTACCTTCCACGCAAGTGGTTACAGGTTCGAACCCGAGACAACACACCAATGACTTTTCCAAGTTATGTGTGTATCTATACTAATTACTATTACTAATATATTACTAATATATTACTAATATATTATATATAATATATAATAATATTATAAAGCTGAAGAGTTTGTTTGTTTGTTTGTTTGTTTGTTTGAACGCGCTAATCCCGGGAACTATTGGATCGATTTGAAAAATTCTTTCAGTGTTAGATAGCCCATTTATCGAGGAAGGCTATAGGCTACACAATATCATCACGCTACGACAAATAGGAGCAGAGTACCAGTGAAAAATGTTACAAAAATGGGGAAAATTATGATTCTCTTATGTGACGCAAGTGAAGTTGCGCGGGTCAGCTAGTTAGAAATAATGGAGAATGTTAACAAATTTAGATTTTTAGCATTCCTTATTCTTTGTTAAAAATAAAAAATACTAGTGAAAGAATTACTTCAATATCTCAATTAGTTTCCGATTTATAAGTAAAACAAGTTGTAACCGCACGACGCTTGCTCTCGGGGACGGTGTGACGTCACTCTACACTACGCTCAGTCTGGCTCACACAGTCCGCTTGCGGTCGCGCGCTCGGTGCGTTGAAATTATACCTAAATACTTTTAAAAATGTTCAATTCAAATACTAGGAAATCATATGTTGTGCCTAAATGTAATAAAATTTTATGTAGGTAAGTATATAAGTAATAATAATTAATTTTATCTTATAATGAAACCATTTCTCACCGAATTGATCGCGAATTTATTGATTTTACAGTGGCAGGAAAAATGTAAAATCAATAAGTACGCGATTATTTCGATTAAAAATTGTTTCTTTATAATATGCGTGATCGTGAATATCTAACTTAGCTGACTCGCGCAACTTCGCTTGCGTCACATAAGAGAGAATGGGTCAAAATTTTCCCCGTTTTTGTAACATTTTTTATTGGTACTCTGCTCCTATTGGTTGTAGCGTAATGATATATAGCCTATAGCCTTCCTCGATAAATGGACTATCTAACAGTGAAAGTTTTTTTTAATTGGACCAATAGTTTCTGAGATTAGCACGTTCAAACAAACAAACTCTTCAGCTTTCTAATATTCTAGTATAGATATTACAAATATGTATAATATACTAGAGGCCGCCCGCGATTTCGTCTCTATGGAAACCCTTCCCGTGTAAATCCCGATCCCTCGGGAACTCTGGGATAAAAAGTAGCCTATGTGTTATTCTGGGCCTTCAGCTACCTATATATCAAATATCAACATATCACATTTGCGTGAAAGAGTAACAAACATCCATACATACGTACATATATATATGTACGTATGTACATACATACCTATATACATACATTAAATATTGAATTAAATATTAAATATTGCTGGACAACTCACACACGGTCATTTGATTCCAAACTAAGCAGAGCTTGTACAATGGTAACCAAATGACTGATAAACATACTCATATACTTCTCAATATATAGATAAATTAACAACCAGAACAGATACTCGTGCTCATCACACAAAGATTTGTCCCGGATGGGATTCAAAACCTCCACACGCGGCGCTACGGTTATTGCGGCGAGGTGACCGCTTAAACCACTGCACGAAACGTACGGAGTAAATAGTACAAATAAATAAATAGTACATACATACATGCATACATTCTCACAAACTTTCGCATTTCTAATAATAAAAAGGATTTCGGAGGCAACAAAATCTCTATTTGTTGATAAATAATGCGCAACCATTATTTTCATCTATTTTAGGTAGATTATCCGATTGCCCTTTTTCAAATCCTTCATCCACTTTATTAATTGAATAATATTTACTATTACTACACTATAAATGTAATAAGCGGACGCAAACACAACAAAATACTGCGCAAGTTATTACACCAACAACAACGGCTGGCAACTTAATACTAAGCGGGACGCGGCCCGAGCGGCGCAAGTGTAGTATGACGTCACAACCACTCACGCGGCCGTTAGCGGGACTCGATATTTTTCGAAACTTTGAATGCTTATAAAATCAAAACTATTCGGTATTTTTGACTGAAACAAAAACTAGTTTATATGTATACACACAGGCTATACTGTGTCAAAATTTAAAGCGATTTGGCAAACCTAGTAACATTCTCCATTATCACTTGTTCCAACGGTGAAGGAAAACATCGTGATGAAATCTATTTAACATTTTTCATTGCTACTCTGCTTCTAACGGTCGTAGCGTGATGTTATTTTTTTTTCAATTCGCACCAGTAGTTCCTGAGGATAGCGCGTTCAAACAAACAAAACAATCTCTACAATTTTATAATATTAGGTCGAGGAAGAAGTCTTTTCGCGTTATAGTATGTATGAACTTGTAATAAAATCTCTTTGGCTTTAACAATCACAAATGAGTACACGGTTCATTAGGTTTCTTTCAGTGAGCTCGTGAGGTACCCAAATATCGAGCTTTTTTGTGTAGAGAAAAGATTTTATTACAAGTTCGTACCTACATACTATAATGCGAAAAGACTTTTTCCCCGACCTAATATTAGTATAGATGCGAAAGTATGTATTTTACGCTTTCACGGCTAAACTCCTGGAACTGTTTTGATGAAATTCAGTAAAATGCTAGTTGAAATCCCGGTGTCAAATTTAAGCTATTTATTAAATTCGCTAGAAAAAACGGCTGGTCCGATTCGGCTTAAATTAAATGTGTTTACAAATTTCTTAGTGCCTATTTGAACAAATTATATAATTTATATTTATGAAAGGAAAAGCTAGTTTAATAACTTAGTAGAGAGTCTTGTATACAAGGTTCGCGGCTGGAGGTATACAACATACAGAATGTATAACATCAGTGACACGTCTTATACAGCTGACGGTGACCTGTTTGATACAGATACTTTATTTTGGAAATACACAGCATATTATAATATGTACCTATAAACAAGCTTAACAAGCACGGGCATTCCAAAGATGGGTGACCGTTTTGTCGTATTTGAACTAAAGGGGTTCTATAAACTACGTGAGGAGTTTTTTAAAATTTGTGTTAATTTTACAATTGCGTGATATTTGCCGCCCCCCCCCCCCCTTCTCTCGCCAACATAAGATTAGACGAGATTTGTCTCTACCCCCAACTCCCTTAAACATTTCACGTAATTTGTACACCCCCTAAGCGTCTCCGTGCTTCGGACACGAAAAAAGTTGGTCCCGGTTGTTGTCAATTAAGATAACAGTCGTTAAGCCACGTCAAAGGCTAGGCTTGAACAACTTTGACACTAGGTTGACCAATAACCATACGATGAAATAATATGCTGAGTCTCTCTACTTAGTTGTTTTACTAAAGTATAATATAATAATATCAGGTCGGGGAAAAAGTCATTTCGCATTATAGTAAGTATGAACTTGTAACAAAATCTTTTTGGCTTCAAGAATCACAAATGAGTACACGGTTCATTAGGTTTCTTTCAGTGAGCTCGTGAGGTACCCAAATATCGAGCTTTTTTGTGTAGAGAAAAGATTTTATTACAAGTTCATACATACTATAATGCGAAAAGACTTTTTCCCCGACCTAATAATGAATGAAGTAAGTTTTAATTTATAATGCAAGTGTAGCTGCCATTGTAACTAAAAAAGTATTTAAAATACCCCTATTTAAGTATAGATGTAAGAGTATGAAACCAATATTATATTTATAGACTCTCTGCCTACCCCTATGGGAAAAAGGCGTGATTTTATGTTTATACTAGCTGACCCTGCGCTCGCGTAATAGCCACCTTTACACACACACTCTATCGCGCATGAAACAACAATCGCGCGTGTAAGGTGAAAGGAAAGAGCACGCGCCGCGCTCATCTGTCCGCGCCCGCGAAGTAAATCGCTCTCTCGGAGCGCGCTGCGCACCCGCGCGTAATACTGTACGATACTAAGAACGTGCGATACAGTGTGTGTGTAACTATAAATTAAAAATTAAAATAAACTCCGATTTTTTTATATCCTTTTAGATTGGCTAGTTAGGTTAAGCCGTTCTAATATTCCCTCCACCAACTTTCTCATCATACGAAGCTATTTGAGACCCCATCCGAGTAAATTTCCTCTCCTCCCTTCACTTTCACCCCCTACAACTATTTAACGGCTCAACCGATTTTCATCAAACATGTCTAAGAACACTCGCACATAAGTAATCTTTCATACAAAAAAAACTAAATTGAAATCACTGCATCCGCTCGGGAGTTATGATGCCACAGACAGACAGACACACACACAGACACGTCAAACTTATAACACCCCTCTTTTTACGTTGGGGGTTAATAGAGGCGGCTAATGTCATTGAGCCTTCCAAGTCTGAAAGTCACAAAAAATTGCGTACTCTTGCATCTATTTAAAACCTTCGTGTTATATGTACGATTGATTGCAAAAATATGTAATAAGGGAGAACTTTGCCCAGCAGTGGGACAGTAATGGGTTAAAAATTAATTAATTAATTAAACTACTTTTTACATACAGAAGTACAGTTTTATTTGTTGAGTCGTGGGTTTGATTCCCACACGGAACAATTATTTGTGCGATCCACAAATAATTATTTCGGGTCTGGTTGTACTTTGTGTCCGTTGTGTGTATGTTTGTAAAAGTCCCCGCGACACAAGAGCAATTGTTAGTGCGGGAGTTAAACATTAATAAATTAAACTGTTTCTTACATACAAAAAAGATGTAATCGAAAATTTTTGAGGCTAATGTACATATGACACGAATATTGAAATAAATTTAAGTAATTAAGTAAGTAAGTAAAATTAACCTAATTAATACTGATTATATTTTTAATCGTTGGAATAAAGAGCTTTATATTTTAATTTGTGTTTCATTTAAACGATCAGTGTGTTAACTTGTACATTACATAGATGTAGGTGCAGTGTTTGAGCTGAGCGTCTCCGTGATACAAGTCACGCTTGTTGTTTAACATAACAACATTTCACCACAAACGGTTCAACTACTTAGACACTAGGTCACTTTAATAAAAATAAATATTCATAATTTACATTACTTTTAACCGTTTCCGTGCGGATGATGCCGCACAGGCACCATGTAAATCTATTGCGTATGGCGTATGGTGCCCGAGAGGATACAAAACTAAAATATAAAAAAACTCGGCTAAAACGACATTCGTCAAAAGAGTCCCGTAAATAAAAGTGTCTTTATTTGTCACCAATATCATGCCTACAGTGTTCGTTTCAAGTAATTTCGAAAATTAGCAAACTTCAGAGGTTGTAAACCAAGTTGTCGAGACACATTTTATTATTGATTATAATTATATTCGTTTGGGAGGAGACCCTTGCCCTGCAGTGGGACAGATATGGGTTATTAAAAAAAAACAAAAAAAAATTATATTTCACTATCCTCATTCACTTCTGGTTTCCAATCGTCATAAGTTTATGAATTCTCATAAAACACGTCGTCATCGTCGCATTGAGTTTCGACTCAATCTTCTCAACTTCGAGGAATATATTTCACTTTTTTTCTGGGTAACTCTACAATAAAATAAAAAGATTGTCAATTAAATGCCTAACAAAAATCCACATTTTTAAAGAGGTAGACATAGATATTTTATCAATAAAAATACGGTACATTCTTATCCAAATAAAACACTTTAAGAAAGTGTTTGTACGTAGGTAGGTAAGTACGACGTACGGTTACGAGTAGAATATTTTTGTTTTATTAGAATCGGACTTCCCATTCGGTTATGTGATTTACAAAACACTGGAATATAGAAAATATAACTATAAACGAGTTACACCACGCTGCAAACTCAAATGGTACGTGAACAAATTCTTTATAATAATTTTGAATAAATATATCCATGAAATAATGCCCGAAGGTTTACAACAGCTGATAAAAACTAGTTATTCACCTTCCATTTCCATAAAAACACAGATTGTCACTTTAAAACGCACTGAACGAATTTACAGACCGATTACGTCCAATACACAATGGCAAATGATATGTACGTCAGGCTGGCCCGGCCCCATGGAATTTAATAATGAGATTGTTATCAATCCAATGTACCCGGGTCTACTAATATATGTAACACCTTCATTTTCAATGTAACTCTTTTTAAAAGAAATTACGTGCACTTCTTAGTGGCCGGGCCAGCCTGACGTTTTCAGCCCGGCCACCTTGTTTCCCACTAATCTAGAAAAAATACTGGCAATATTGTGCTACAGATGAAATGTACCCTATAATTTATGCATATGTAACACAAAATCGAATCCTAAAATGCAATAGCATACGAAATATTAGCGGTTGCAGGTGGCCGGGCTGAAATTATTTCGTTAATATAAAACAGTAAAACTGCAACACCTACCAAAAACTAATACCAGTACATAATGAGATATAGAGATATAGAATACATGTAACGTTTTCATTTTAAATTATAATACATACATATTTAGAAAGAATAATCACTTGAAATTATATTTCAGCCCGGCCACCTAAAAGCGGTAATATTCCCTAAAATCTTATGCCAATTTGTACAGTAAAACCTGATACAGCTATGAAATGAAAGTTACATTCGTTTCGTTTTAGTCGTATACCTTTAAGCCTTCTGTTTGACTAGATTATCAAAATCTGAGAAACTTGCCGAAGAGTGACTATCATTTATTAACTAATTTCAGGACATTTGGTTTGTTGAGTGAAACAAAATTGGTAATTGTCATATTTTTTTAATAATCATTTTTGAAATTAGTTAGACAACATTTGTACTTATATTAATTAGGTACTATAACAATTGTTAATTATAAATAATGTAAAAAAAGGTTACACATTGATAATAACACAGTTATCAAAAAATTATAGTAATATCAATATTACCTTAACATCGAACATTCATTCATTCAGAATATTAGAAGATAATTTTTGGTTAAATACTTATTATACCTTGGTAAAAAATCACAGATTTTCATAATGATTTTTACATCAAAAAACTACATAGCTATATTTCCATTAGCTGCCACTGAAAGAACTATGGTTCTCTCTTTATTTAAGAATTGTTGTAATAATTATATTAGCATAATTTTAATTGAAAGTTTTCAAAACTTTAAATTCAAAGTTGATGTAAAAATCATTATGAAAATCTGTGATTTTTTACCAAGGTATAATAAGTATTTAACCAAAAATTATCTTCTAATATTCTGAATGAATGAATGTTCGATGTTAAGGTAATATTGATATTACTATAATTTTTTGATAACTGTGTTATTATCAATGTGTAACCTTTTTTTACATTATTTATAATTAACAATTGTTATAGTACCTAATTAATATAAGTACAAATGTTGTCTAACTAATTTCAAAAATGATTATTAAAAAAATATGACAATTACCAATTTTGTTTCACTCAACAAACCAAATGTCCTGAAATTAGTTAATAAATGATAGTCACTCTTCGGCAAGTTTCTCAGATTTTGATAATCTAGTCAAACAGAAGGCTTAAAGGTATACGACTAAAACGAAACGAATGTAACTTTCATTTCATAGCTGTATCAGGTTTTACTGTACAAATTGGCATAAGATTTTAGGGAATATTACCGCTTTTAGGTGGCCGGGCTGAAATATAATTTCAAGTGATTATTCTTTCTAAATATGTATTATAATTTAAAATGAAAGCGTTACATGTATTCTATATCTCTATATCTCATTATGTACTGGTATTAGTTTTTGGTAGGTGTTGCAGTTTTACTGTTTTATATTAACGAAATAATTTCAGCCCGGCCACCTGCAACCGCTAATATTTCGTATGCTATTGCATTTTAGGATTCGATTTTGTGTTACATATGCATAAATTATAGGGTACATTTCATCTGTAGCACAATATTGCCAGTATTTTTTCTAGATTAGTGGGAAACAAGGTGGCCGGGCTGAAAACGTCAGGCTGGCCCGGCCACTAAGAAGTGCACGTAATTTCTTTTAAAAAGAGTTACATTGAAAATGAAGGTGTTACATATATTAGTATACCCGGGTACATTGGATTGATAACAATCTCATTATTAAATTCCATGGGGCCGGGCCAGCCTGACGTACATCAAATGATTCTATAACAAGTAGAAACACGAGAAAAAGCTAAAAATTACAACTCATGGCGGATGATTCCTCAGAGGCATCATCAAAGTCTCTAGCGCTTGGTGCCCCAGAGGCATCATGGAATTTTTGTTTGACGCCAGGCACTAAAGATTACTAAAAAGACCTCCACACGGAATCGGTTAATAGAATAAGTTCTTTAAAATCAGAAAAAGTTACAAATAAATACTTAAAACTTGGAGTTAATAAGATGCGAATAACTTAAGTGCCATCTAGTAGCAGTTGCAGTAAACTATTCTAATGCTATAGAACCATGCTATTGCCATCTATCGACACTTTCAGTGAACTACTACTATTCATAGTTCGAACTACTACCAACAGATGGCGCAATATGTAACTAAAATGATTTTAATATGGCCAGTAGCATTGATTATACATTGAATTATAATAAATGTTTTATACCAGTTATTTGTACATGTATAATAATTATTTTAATCGTTATTCTTGTTTATGACGTGTTGTAATATTGTGATTATGGTAAACAAAGTCTATATCGACTATCAATGGCTGCGGAAACTAAGTAAATGAGTTATTTATACAGTTTTTATGAATATTTAATACCTAATTTTTAAACAACCGCTCAAGGCGCTTATAGCCAGTTGTGCTCACCAGTCGGTAAACTATTTGTGGGTTAAGCAACACTTGCCGCGGTCATTCCAAAGATGGATGACCGCATAGTGGTATTTGAACTGGGGGTCTCCGTGCTTCGGAAAGCACGTCAAATGTCGGTCCCTGTTGTTGTCAATTAAGACAACAGTCGTTAAGCCACGTCAAAGGTTTTAGGGCTTGAACAACTTTGACACTAGGTTGACCACTAACCATACGATAAGAAGAAGTTTGAACTAAATAGTTTAAGACGCCTCAAAGTTCAAAGAAACCGTATAATAATACGAACCGGAAGAATATTAAAGACTACCTGACCCGCGCAACTTCGCTTGCGTCACCTAAGAGAATGGGTCAAAATTTTCCCCGTTTTTGTAACATTTTTCGTCGCTGCTCCGCTCCTTATGACCGTAGCGTGATGTTATATAGCCTATAACCTTCCTTGATAAATGGGCTATCTAACCCTGAAAGAATTTTTCAAATCGGACCAGTAGTTCCTGAGATTAGCGCGTTCAAACAAACAAACAAACAAACAAACAAACAAACTCTTCAGCTTTATTATATTATAGTAGGTATAGATTAATTATAAAAGAATTAAGATAAATGGAATCTGCCCAAAAATATTTAGCTAATCGTTTGCGGGAAACACGAGATAAAATCATCCATGACGTGTTATCTGAACTCATTTAAAAATGCATAAACAGGTAAAATTTGATAAATTTTCCATCCTCCAAAAATCCCCAGAAATTTCCAATATGGCGCTCTTTATTCCCTAAAGTGTTGAAAATACACCCACGTTTCGCTATTAACAATGTTAGTCCCATGTAATAGGGGGCGAGTTTGTCATATACCGGACACGTTACCAAACTCCTGAGTACTAACAATTTTAAACTCACGATTTGTAATGCAACGGGGTCTTAAATACAATTGAAAATTAAAAAGTACTTTTATTTTCTATCGCCTTTAAGACTGTTTATGATATTCCGGGCTTATATTGAATTAAATCTAAATCAAATCATTTATTAATTTAGGTCAAATGCTGACACTTATGATAGTCAATGATACAGAGAGTGAATTTACCGCCAGTTCGGAAGGTAGGGCCAATGAGAAGAGCTGCCAACAAAGTCCTGGACACTCTTTTTAATAGGTTATCCAATTTAAAAAAAAATCCTATTATATACAGCAATACCCGCGATACGATAATGACCCGCGCAACTTTGCTTGCGTCACATAAGAGAGAATAGGTCATAATTTCCCTGTTTTTGTAAAAAAAATCACCGTTACTCTGCTACTATTAGTTGTAGCGTGATGATATATAACCTATAGCCTTCCTCGATAAATGGACTATCCAACACTGAAAGAATTATTCAAATCGTACTAGTATTTCCTGAGATTCGCGCGTTCAAACAAACAAACTCTTCAGCTTTATAATATTAGTATAGATGTATGTATGAATTCTACTTACTGTGTATCTATAACAATTCTAGCTAAATTGTTGCTTATATGATATGAAGATATCGAGTTCTTACAAAATTTTTGTTTTGAAACAATAGATTAGGAACTTATAAATAATTAGGTAAGTTTATATTTATCTCATGTTGACATTATTATATTTGCGACCGTTTTGATAAAAATATTCTGCTAGAATAATCCTAATAGTAGTAACGGAGTTTGGTAACATGCCCGGTATATGGCAATAGACTCGCTCCCTATTACATGGGTCTTTCTGACAAATTAGTTGAGACATATATCAGTCTAGCCTTTCTTCCAACTATGTTGGAGTCGGCTTCCAGTCTCACCGGATGCAGCTGAATACCAGTATTTCACATAGAGCGACTGTCTATCTGACCTCCACAACACAGTTACCTGGGTTATAACACGATACTAAGTAAAACTGGTTGTCAAACTTTCAATCTTCTGACTACTGTTTACGACTGTCAAAGATCTTCGAAAATGACAGCCGGGACCCACAATGTAACGTGCTTTCCGAAACACGGACGAACTCGATATGTATAAGACGGCCATCAACGGTACAACATCGGCAAGCATAGCTTAAACTCAGAGATCGATTTGTGTAAGATAGTCACCCATCCAACTTACAACCTCGGCAAGCGTCGCTTATCCTCAGATATAGATCCGCGCGGCTGTTGTTAACTAAGCCACGAGCTCCCCTACTTTCAGGGTATAATGGACGTGATATAATGACGTCACAATGTTATATTTAATAAAACTTAAGATAGGTTAGTAGTGCCTTTAATTTTGTTTTTATTATACTTGATACTATTGCTGATTTTGTGGTACAAGTTATAAGAAACTTAATATGAAAAAACAAATTTAACCCAATACTGTCCCACTGCTGGGCAAGGGTCTCTTCCCTTAATAAGGGAGGGGTTAGGCCTTAAGTCCACCACGCTGATCAAGTGCGGGTTGGGGACTTTGCATGCCCTCAATAAATGTATTAAACAAATTTTAGACATGTAAAGCCTTGTATCCACTTGAGCAGCTCGGCCAAATGAGCCGCTCATTCGCCTGAGCATGCTCAAATGGATACAAGGCTTAAGGTTTCCTCGCGATGTTTTCCTTCACCGTTGGAACAAGTGATAATTATTTCTAATACACACATAACTTGGAAAAGTCATTGGTGTGTTGCCTCGGATTCGAACCTGCGACCACTTGTGTGGGAGGCTAACTTAAACCACTCGGCTATCACTGCTTTATTTGTTTAATTGATTTTATGTGTAACAAAAATATAGACGTCGCCAAACAACTTGAACATAATTTGCTGTATTAGAAAGTAAACAGAATGTAGACCCAGTGCAGAGGACACTCGGTTGGCTGTTATACCAGTCGGTGGTCGAAGCTGAAACGCCCTCGCCTTTGCGCAAAACTATTATACCTAAACTGACCTAAAAATCGTTCACTAAGATGTAGCGAAACTGTTCAAGTTGTTTGGCGGCATCTATAAATGGTTTAAACAACACTCGCTCCCGCCTCCGCCCCCGCTGCCTCTTATAACTTGTGTCAAACATAACTGGATGACGTAGCTCGCATGCTCGGACCTGTCATTAATGATACCCACTTGTGCAGGGCTGTCACACACAAGTTAATTGTTTATTATTATTTTTTATTTTATGACTAAAGTTAGAATTAAATCAGAGTAAATAGATTGCTTTTATCTATAACATACTTTATATATTAGTAGCTGACCCGCGCAACTTCGCTTGCGTCACATAAGAAAGAATGGGTCAAAATTTTCCCCGTTTTTGTAACATTTTATACTGATACTCAGCTCCTATTGGTCATAGCGTGATGATATATAGCCTATAGCCTTCCAAGATAAATGGGCTATCTATCACTGAAAGAAGTGTTAAAATCGGACCAGTAGTTCCTGAAATTGGTGTGTTCAAACAAACAAACAAACAAGCTCTTCAGCTTTATAATATTAGTATTAGTAAGGATAAGTTAGTGCCTATGTACCTAATGTTTTAGTCCATAAGTTCTTTTATTTAAACTTTGACATCACTATAATAGACAAATCACCCTGGTTTTCCCCCATTTAGTCAACTATTAGTCACTAACACAAACCACAATGACACTATATAAAATAAATACAAATGTTATTAATTTTACTATTATTTGACTCATATTGTAATGGTTAAACGTAAAAACCCAACTTATATTGGTCAACCCAGGAATCGAATTCAACACTTCCAAGATTTCACTACAATTTCGATCGTTTGTATAATGCGAATGAGAGAACAGAAAATTTAATGTTGCTTAACCTGGGAATCAAACTTAAGACGGGAACGTGTTCAGCAGTTGTATGCAGTATATATGCGTGATGTTAAGTCCATACATATTATCACGTCTGTCTTTTATCTTAACCCGGAAACCAAAACTAAGACCTTAAGATCAGCTGTCGGATACACTAGCGACTGCGCCACGGAGACAGTCAAAATTATTTATTTATAAATGAAAATGTATCAATGAAATGTATGTACGTGCATAAATTTTAAACAACTAAACTAAAATGGATAGTTTTTTATGTTTGTTACTGTCGGAGCATGATTCGTAGGATCAATGGGATCAAAATCCCCACGAGAATGGAATCAACAGGATAAAATTGTACTATACCCGGACAAAACCACGTTAGTCCGCTAGTTATAAACATAAATATTTTTATTGACATTTACTGAGTAGCTGACAGCCCTATATTCTTAACCACGATGCTCGAGGCGTATGTCCAAGGTTTTACTCAGACGTAATTCGCTTCTCGAAGCAACAACACGCGTTAACAAACAAACAAAATAAAAAACAATTACAACGAAATAATAAACAATTGTATCAAAAAAAACAATTTTACATTCCAAATTCCGGAAAAAAACAATTCGAAATTCGATTTAAAATAAAAATAAAGTGTTCTAAATTCAAATATTGAAACAATTAAACAAAAATTTTGGTGATATTGTTTGTTTTTTTTAGTAAAAAGTGTTTTAAGTGATTGTGTTCGGTTATTATTTTGACTGAATTGTTTTTTCCAATGGACTGATTGAGTTAATTGTGCTATTTTTGTTTATAACATAAGGTAAGATAATATTGGAATTTTACCACCATTTTTTACACTATATTTATGTTTCAAAACACGTTTTTTAGTTTAAAATTAAACATGTTTGTTTGATGACGTTTTTCTCAAAAACTGGTTGTCCGATTTTGATGATATTTGTACTGTTAGAAAGCCTGTTTTTTAAGGTAGAAATGTATGTCCGTTTTATTAAAATTGGTTGGGAATTAATGGAGTTATCGATGTTTTTGTCACTGAGTCATATAAAAGATTTATGTAGGTATCATAAAGATTTTTCTCTGTTCGTTTTCCAAGATATTACTAAGAAATGTCTTTATAAATATATATATAGCTCTTTCAGTATCTAAAAGATTATAAATTAGGTAACATTTTGACATCAAAATTGACAAATGTCCTACTAAAATTTACAATTTCCTATTTAGATAAGTATTTGTAATACTTTGACAACAACTCCGAACCGATTTTGATGAAATTTTGCATGGAGATAGTTCAAGACATTTCATACTTCTTCTTCTTCTTAGCGTGTCGATGGCAAACAAATTATAATATTAATTTAAAATAGTGTATAACACTTTCTGTCTTGCTATACACTGCCAGCCCAGTATTCAGCTACGTGTATAGCGTTTTCTGTACAGCTCATAAGGTCGTGGTATGAGCAAAAGTCAGGGCACTCCGGGCATGACAACATGTGGGCCATGTCCTCTGTGGCTCCACATCTACAAGAAATATTTGACTTGTCGAGGAAACCCCACCTGGCCATGTTCTCCTTGCTGCGGCCTACCTGGGTATTTCATACTTACTGTACGGTTCAGTATCTGAAACAAACAAACATATTATTTGATACATAACACTAAATACGTTTTTCTAATGTATATACATATGTAACTTTGCTTTAAAACAATTAAAGTCTCATCAAAATCTGCCGGTTAGTTTTTGTGTTATATCAAAAAAATCCTACAATTAAGTCCCGTTTGTCGCAATCTAAATAAACATAGCTTGTATCTAAGATTAATACGGATGAAAGAACGTGTGTGTGGATGTGAATGAAGCAAGGGAAGTTTGTAGGATCGTACCAAGTGACGTTATTTGGTCTCTGCCTAATAAACTATGTATTACGTCGGGGAAAAAGTCTTTTCGCATTATAGTATGTATTAACTTGTAATAAAATCTTTTCTCTATACAAAAAAGCTCGATACTTGGGTACCTCACGAGCTCACTGAAAGAAACCTAATGAACCGTGTACTCATTTGAGATTCTTGAAGCCAAAGAGATTTTATTACAAGTTCATACATACTATAATGCGAAAAGACTTTTTCCCCGACCTAATATTATCATAAAAATGCCTTTAATGCTGCCTATCACCCACTGCTGGGCCAGGGTCTCCTTCCGTAATGGGGGAGGTGTTAGGCCTTGAGTCCACCACGCTGGCCAAGTGCGGGTTGGGGACTTTGCATACCTTCAAGAACTGTTCTAAATAACTCTCAAAATGTTTTCGGAATTTTCAAATTAATCGTAATCGGTTCAGTACTATTTGCGTGAAAGAGTAACAAACATACATACATACATACATTCTCACAAACTTTCGCATTTATAATACAGGAATTAGTAGGATTGTATATGTATGTATGTATGGAATTTTGTTCAGAATGGAGGACGTAAGGTTAAAATACAAGATATTATCTCAAATCAAGAAACAAGTTTGAAATATTCTCTTAGGTATAAATTAGGTATTATAACTTGTTTCAACTTAGTTTTTTTACCACCTACTTATAATCAAAGCGTTTTCCTTAAAAATACATGCAAACGTATTTTGCATGCGACCCATGATATAAATCTATACTAATACTAGCTGACTCGCGCAACTTCGCTTGCGTCAGATAAGACAGAATGGGTCAAAATTTTCTCCGTTTTTGTAACATTTTTCACTATTACTCTGCTCCTATTGGTAGTAGCGTGATGATATATAGCCTATAACCTTCCTCGATAACTGGACTATCTAATGGACTGAATAAATAGCTTATAGCAATCCTTAAAAATGTGGCTATTATACACAAAAACACTTATCCAAATCCGGCTGGTAGTTTTATAGATAAATTCGTTCAAACAAACTTACAAAATTCGCTTAATTCTTTCGCTTTTTATTATGAGTCCAGTTAATAGCAATATACTAATTGGGTAGTTGACTGGGTTAACAAAAATTATTAAACTCGTACTCGTAAAAGGTTCATCTAAAATGCTCAGACTATGTAATTTTTTCGTAAATAATGTTGAAATTGTAATTATTACAGACTGAAACATTATATTAGACACTCATTTGATTTCAACGAAAATAAGACATAGTGACGTCACTACGTCGTATTTCTATACTAAAATGTGTTTTTGACATTTCATAAAGAGTAGCTGATTGGACTGGTAGTCAAGTACCCTATTGCATAGTATTGCATAATATTTTATTTACAAAAAAAGAGGTGCCTTCCAATTATTTTTTATTTGAAAGGTAGTGCTCTCCATGTGGTCTCATTTAATTTTGGACACACTGATCGTTTACCCACCGATGAGTGTGACTATGAATGTCATGATTCAATTTTGTTCTATCGTATGGTTAGTGGTCAACCTAGTGTCAAAGTTGTTCAAGCCTAGCCTTTGACGTGGCTTAACGACTGTTATCTTAGTAGACAACAACCGGAACCGACTTTTTACGTGCCCTGCGAAGCATGGATTGCTCATTGCAGCAGTGACACAGCTAAGTAAGTTTAAAGAAAGAAAAATTATGTTGTTTCCAAATTACATAATTTTTCTTTTATATAAACAACTTATGTTATTGCAAGAACAATCCATACTTACTAATATTATAAATGCGAAAGTAACTCTGTCTGTCTGTCTGTCTGTCTGTCTGCTACTCAATCACGCCTAAACTACTGAACCAATTTGCATGAAATTTGGTATGGAGATATTTTGATACCCGAGAAAGGACATAGGCTACTTTTTACCCCGGGAAAATAACCCATTTCCCGGGAAAATTAAGTTCGCGAATAATCAATATTATAATGACATTTTGCGCGGGTCAGCTAGTAGTAAATAAATAAAAAAGTTCTTTAAGAAACGTCAAAAATACTTTTTATACATACTTACTAATGACCCACCCTGGCTTCGCCCAGTTTTCAAAATTAATTGGCAAATAAGTCACCAGGCTGAACCGTGAAATGAACCGTGATAGTTAGACAGCTGAGTTTTTCACAGATTATGTATTTCTGTTGCGGCTATAACAACAAAATTAAAAAATATATATTTAAAAGGGTCCCCATATATCAAACGTGTGTTTTCGTATTTTTAACCCCCGACGCAAAAAGAGGGGTGTTATAAGTTTGACGTGTCTGTCTGTCTGTGGCATCATATCACCCGAACGGATGGAGTGATTTTTTTTGTATTAAAGGTAACTCATGTGCGAGTGTTCTTAGACATGTTTGATGAAAATCGGTTGAGCCGTTAAACAGTTGTAGGGGGTGAAAGTGAAGGGAGGAGAGGAAATTTACTCGGATGGGGTCTCAAATAGCTTCGTATGATGAGAAAGTTGGTGGTGGGAATATTAGAATGGCTTAACCTAACTAGCCAATCTATAAAAAAGTATAAAAAAATCGGCGTTTTTTTTAATTCTTATTTTATAGTTATTTGGTACGGAACCCTTCGTGCGCGAATTCGATTCGCATTTGACTGATATTTTATATAATAAATAAATAAATTTAAACCATTAATGTCCCACTGCTGGGCAAGGGTCTCCTCCCGTAATGAGGGAGGGTTTAGGCCTTGAGTCCACCACGCTGACCAAGTGCGGGTTGGGGACTTTGCATGCCCTCAATAAATGTATTAAACAAATTTTAGGCATGCAAGGTTTCCTCACGATGTTTTCCTTCACCGTTGGAGCATGTGATAATATTTGTGACTGATATTTTATTTACTCAAATTTCATGCGTACGGAATTTGCTAGAAATAAATTACATATTAGGTTAAATAGATAAACAATATCACGGAATAAAAACAAATAAGTGTATAAATAAACAGTTGGTCATGTTATCACAAGTTTCCTGTATTTATCAAGTTAACAACAGAATGTAGCAACAATAGCCGATTATATACAATTAAAACTGTTATTTTAATTAGTATATAGTAACTAGCTGACCCGCGCAACTTCGCTTGCGTCACATAAGAGAGAATGGGTCAAAATGTTCCCCGTTTTTGTAACATTTTTTACTGGTACTCTGCTCCAATTGGTTGTAGCGTGATAGACTTCCTAGATAAATGGGCCTTCTAACACTGAAATAATTTTTCAAATCGGACCAGTAGATTCCTGAGATTAGCGCGTTCAAACAAACAAACTCTTCAGCTTTATTATATTCGTGTAGATTAAAACTGTTATTATAGTAATTTTATAATTATAAACAAGAATGTGTGAATGGGAATGTTTTTTCTAATGTATATCAGCTTCGCCTTTCTTCGGAGTCGGCTTCCAGCCTCACCGGATGCAGCTGAATACCAGTATTTTACATGAAGCGACTGTCTATCTGACCTCCATAACACAGTTAATTTCATAACTTTTAAACTCTCGCGTTGCATGTTTAATGTATAATAGAATACGGGAATTAACGCGAACACGCATTTTACCTTTAAATGCCTAACGTTTCCACAGTTTATTTATAGGTAAAGTCCCGCAAAATTCGGTTTAGGCGTCATTTAATTTCGATCAAAAATAAAAGATGGTACAAAACAAGTTATTTAAGATTCTGTATCGCATTTAATTAACATAAATACTTAAATAAGATTCTTTTGTTATTTAGCAAACCTGTATGCCAGAATAAAGTTTTTTAGTTAGTTCGCTGCTACCACTAGCTCGGAAAGGGGGTAGAGCCTTATGAGAAGAGCTAACAACAATCTAACGGCCAACGATTTAATTCGATTAAGAATTGTGTCTTGTGTTAAATAGTACATTTATTGAGGAAGACTATATGTAAACGACCAATTCGATATGGTTGTGTAATGTAAAAAAAAATTTTTTTTGTATTTTTTAAAGACAACTCCCGCACTAAGAATCGCTCTTGTGTCGCGGGGACTTTTACAAACATACAAACAACGGACACAAAGTACAACCAGAAGCGAGACAATTATTTGTAAATCACACAAATGATTGCTCCGTGTGGGAACCTAAGACCTCCCGACGCATTGGTAGCGGCGTATACCTAAACCACTGCGCCACGGTGGCAGTCAATCAAATTAAATTGTAATTTAAAAAGATTTTTGACTAATAAATCATCAACTTTTGATACCTACCTATCTCAGTGTTTAAAACTAAAAAACTGTTTTTAAAACCTGTTACGAGAATAACATAACATTATTTATAATGTTGCGCGGGTTTAAAATATTCTAAAGTTATTAATTTCTGCCAGCAAATGCAATCAGTCTAGCCTTTCTTCCAACTATGTTGGAGTCAGCTTCCAATCTCACCGGATGCAGCTGAATACCAGAGTTTTACATGTAGCGACTGTCTATCTGACCCCCACAACACAGTTCCCTGTGTTATAATACGATACTAAGTAACTGTTAACGACTGTCAAAGATCTTTGAAAATGACAGCCGGGACTCACAATTTAACGTGCCTTCCGAAAACGGAGGAGGGGTTTCTTACTTTAGTACTTATTATTCTGTGGTAATAGTCCGGAATTTGGTAAAAGTGATTCAGGCCCAAAGGCCTTTGACGTTATCTTAATTGACAACAACTGGGGGCGACTTTATACGTGCCCTCCGAAGCAAGGAGACGCTCAGTTTAAACACCACTATGCGGTCACCCATCTATGGAATGACCGCGCCAAGGTTTGCTTAACCCACAGATCGTTTACCGACCGGTGAGCGCAACTGGCTATGGACGTGATATTATGTATGTATATAAACATAAGATATAAAACATTTTTTAGTGTACAACCGCAAAAGTTCATTGGAATCGAACCCGTGACCTTCACCGTATCAGTAATTATTTCCTACATCGAGCTATGCAATATTGGAAACCTGATTACATTTGATACAGCCGTTTTTAAGTTACGTGGAGACATGATCTGGTTGAAACTTGATTTAGAAAATATAATAATAATATCCTAGGAAGAGCTCGTGGCTTAGTTAACAACAGCCGCGCGGATCGATCTATGAGGTTAAGCTACGCTTGTCGAGGTTGTTCTGTGGATGAGTGACCATATTATACATAAAGAGTTCCTACCTATTTCGAAATGCACGTTAAATTGTGGGTCCCGGTTGCAATTTTCGAAGACCTTTGACAGTCGTTAACAGTAGTCAGAAGCTTGAAAGTCTGACAACCAGTCTTACCGAAGGGTATCGTGTTATAACCCAGGTAACTGTGTTGTGGAGGTGAGATTGTTAAAATTGTTAAAATCGATTTGAATTAGATTTTAACAATTGGGTCACTTTATATCTAATATAAAATTTTTATTGAAAGTACTGGATCATTGATAGTTTGTAATCTGTCTTCTATGCATGTTGTGTTTGCCGATTAATATTGTACACATATATCCTATTTTTCCTGTGTATGTTTACCTATGTAAGAAAAGTGAAACAATTGTAGGCGAACCATAAATAAATAAATAAATAAAAAATAAATAAATAAATAGATAGGCAGTCGTAACTCGTAGGCAACATTTCATAGTCTAGACATTGTCAACCACAAATATTTAGGTACATATATTTCTAGGTAACCCCAAAAAATGAATATTAAATTAATGTGTCATGTTTTGAATCATCACAGGAAAAGCCATACACATATATTAAAAGCTCGCAACTGCGTCCGCGTGTAAACAATCTGAGAAATAAATATTCTATGTGTTGTTCCAGGCTATCTGTGTACCAAATTTTATTAAAATCCGTCCAGTGGTTTTTTCGTGACAGAGTAACAAATATACATCCATCCATACTTATAAACTTTCTACTAATTTATTCTTTTGCCTTTTTTAATCCATTACTGTCCCACTGCTGGGCAAGGGTCTCCCCCCAAACGAGGGAGGGGTTAGGCCTTGATTCCACCACGCTGGCCAAGTGCGGGTTGGAACCCTCAATAAATGTATTAAACAAATTTTAGGCATGCAAAGTTTCCTCACAATGTTTTCCTTCACCGTTGGAACAAGTGATAATTATTTCTAATACACACATAACTTGGAAAAGTCATTAGTGTGTTGCCTCGGGTTCGAACTTGCAACCACTTGCGTGGGAGGTGCCAACTTAAACCACTCGGCTATCACTGCTTAAACAATTAAATGCTATAAGGAAAAGCGAATTCTAGGAAAGATAAAACGACTTTCTTATTATTGTCCTTTTATAATTAAATGCCCTTTGTTCGACCTTCACATTTTATACGGATATAAACACATTGCTTGTTCACCGGTAGTACATCGTATTTAACTTTACGTGTGTGAAGATAGCAACAAGTCATGCAGAAGACGAATAAATACAAGAGATATAGAAAATACTTCTGACTGATTAATGTTTGTTGGCTGTAGAATGGCTTTAACCATTTAGGCTACACACGCGACAGAAGCTTAAAAAATCAAGTAACTTCTCCCATTTTCCCAACATTTCCTTTCACTGCTCTGCTCCTATGAGATGTATACTATAACCTGCTCAGGAGTATCTATACTAATATTATAAAGCTGAAGAGTTTGTTTGTTTGAACGCGCTAATCTCAGGAACTACTGATCCGATTTGAAAAATTCTTTCAGTGTTAGATAGCCCATTTATCGAGGAAGGTTATAGGCTACTAGCTGACCCGCGCAACTTCGCTTGCGTTACATAAGCGTTAAAAAATTTCCCCGCTTTTGTAACATTTTTCACTGGTACTCTGCTCCTATTGGTAGTAGCGTGATGATATATAGCCTATAACCTTCCTCGATAAATGGACTATCTAACACTGAAAGAATTTTTCAAATCGTACCAGTAGTTCCCGAGATTAGCGCGTTCAAACAAACAAACAAAAAAACAAACAATCAAACAAACAAACTCTTCAGCTTTATAATATTAGTATAGATATATCACCACGCTACGACCAAAAGGAGCAGAGTACGAGTAAAAAATGTTACAAAAACGGGGAAAAATTTCACCATTCTCTCTTATGTGACGCAAGCGAAGTTGCCCGGGTCAGCTAGTGAAGAATAACTGTACCAAGTTTCGTTAAAATCCGTTAAGTAGTTTTTGTTTCTATAAACAATATACAGATAGACAGACAAAATTTTTACTTAAATTGCATTTTTGGCATCAGTATCGATCACTAATCACCCCCTGATAGTTATTTTATGAAATTATGAATTATATTCAATGTACAGAATTGACCTCTCTACAGATTTATTATAAGTATAGATAGATAATAAAACACCAATAGCACTTCGCTTCTAAGTTTATCAGCTTAAAATCCTCAATGATCAGTCAGGAAGTTGAGGTCACAAACATACAAACAACCTTCACCCCATTGTCACCCCCTTAGGGGATGATTTCTGAAAAATAAACTAGCTTATCTTCACTCCTGGATCTTCACCTATATCCATGCCAAATCTGTGAAATATAAGGCTTGCTCAACATCGAACAACAAAACCGAACCGAAGCATTTACTAAAAATTCGGTTTGAACGTTCAGGCGCGGCGATGTCGAGCAACATTTTTCACACACATATTATATTCGGTTTTGCGCCTCGGCTAGATCGATTAATATCGAACCGAATATGTGTGTTGCAAGTCAGACGGACAAACATTCGCATTAATGTATATACGGATAGATCTATTTTAACCGTCTTCATACAGTAAGAGATAATGATTGCGTTCTTCCATTGTAAGGTTTTAATTACGTTTTTAATTAAATACCACTTAGTAGTCATCATGACGTAGATATATACGTAGATATTGTTACGTATTAGGTCGGGGAAAAAGTATTTTCGCATTAAGTATAGTATGTATGAACTTGTAATAAAATCTCTTTAGCTTCAAGAATCACGAATGAGTACACGGTTCATTAGGTTTCTTTCAGTGAGCTCGTGAGGTACCCAAATATCGAGTTTTTTAGTGTAGAGAAAAGATTTTATTACAAGTTCATACATACTATAATGCGAAAAGACTTTTTCCCCGACCTAATATTTGGATAACATCACACCTATCTCATTCGAAGATGTAGGCAGATGTGTATGAAATACAACCACGTTTCGCCATTAACAATGTTAGTCCCATGTAATTTTTTTTGGGAATCGAACCCACGACCTTCCCGTTGCAGTTGTATCGGCGCGCATGGCGACCTAAACCACTGCGCCACGGTGGCAGTCTAATATAATATATAATAGAGAGCCTATTTTCACATATATTATAGGGCACGTAACCACAGGATATAACGGAATTTAACGCTAAATTTTTCCATTACACAAAGGAAATTATATTATTAGTATGTAAAGTGATACGTACTGATGATTCACAGATATTTAAATTAAATGCAACTGCATAATTTTATTCGCTATTGCTGTACTTATAAGGCCTGTACAGTCAATACAATATCATTAGAGAAAACAATAATTCTTGAGGTTAAGCTACGCTTGCCGCGGCTGTTTTGTAGATAGGTGACAGTATTAAATAGTTCAGCTACCTTCGGTGAGGATGTAAGCCGACTCCAACATAGTTGAAAGAAAATTTGATATAATCCGTATGTCATGTAATGTATAATCTGAATCTCTCTCATCGTATGGTTAGTGGTCAACCTAGTATCAAAGTTGTTCAAGCCCGAAAGGCCTTTGACGTGGCTTAACGACTGTTATCTTAATTGACAGCAACCGGGACCGACTTTTTACGTGCCCTCCGTAGCACGGAGACGCCCAGTTCAAATACCACTATGCTGTCACCCATCTATAGAATGACCGCGCCAACGTTTGCTTAACCCACAGATCGTTTACCGAACGGTGAGCGCAACTGGCTAAGGACGTCTCATAATTTGAATAATTTACAATCATATTATTATTCTTTCGTCACGGATGTTTTGTAGGGAAACCCAATAACTGTCTAAGATTGCTTGATTACACTTTTGCGGTTTGTATCAATGGAATTAATTTACATAGACTCCGCTTGAATAAACAAATCTAAAGCTGAAGAGTTTGTTTGTTTGTTTGAACGCGCTAATCACGGGAACTACTGGTCCGATTTGAAAAATTCTTTCAGTGTTAGATAGCCCATTTATCGAGGAAGGCTATAGGCTATATATCATCACGCTATGAGCAATAGGAGCAGAGTACCAGTGAAAGTATTACAAAAACGGGGCAAATTATGATTCTCTTATGTGACGCAAGTGAAGTTGCGCGGGTCCGCTAGTAATATTATAAAGCTGAAGAGTTTGTTTATTTATTTGTTTGTTTGTTTGTTTGAACGCGCTAATCTCAGGAACTACTGGTCCGATTTGAAAAATTCTTTCAATGTTAGATAGTCCATTTATCGAGGAAGGTTATAGGCTATATATCATCACGCTACGACCAATAGGAGCAGAGCAGCATTTTTCATTTCATTTCATTTTAAAAAGACAACTCCCGCACTAAGAATTGCTCTTGTGTCGCGGGGACTTTTACAAACATACAAATAACGGACACAAAGTACAACCAGACCCGAAACAATTATTTGTGGATCGCACAAATAATTGTCCCGTGTGGGAATCGAACCCACGACCTCCCGACGCAGTGGTAGCGGCGTGGTGACCTAAACCACTGCGCCACGGAGGCAGTCAGAAATGCCAGTCAGCAGTAAAAAATGTTACAATAACGGGGAAAAATTTGACCCATTCTCTCTTATGTGACGCAAGCGAAGTTGCGCGGGTCAGCTAGTATACATATATCTCTCATTTTTGAACTTTGAATTCATAAACCTTTTGACCAAAGGGCATCGTCCAAAATGGGCAGAACGGATGAGCAGCATTTTTTTTAAATTACAACTCCCGCACTCAGAATTGCTCTTGTGTCGCGGGGACTTTTACAAACATACAAACAACGGACACAAAGTACAACCAGACCCGAAACAATTATTTCTGGATCGCAAAAATTGTTTCGTGTGGTAATTGAACCCACGACCTCCCGGCAATGGTTTCGGCGTGGCGACCTAAACCCCTGCGCCACGGAGGCAGTCAATTAAGTTGCGGTCATAGAACCGTTTGATTTCCAATCTTTTACTACAATCTATAACGGTATATCAGTCTAGCCTTTCTTCTTATGTTGGAGTCGGCTTCCAGTCTCACTGGATGCAGCTGAATACCAGTATTCTACATTTCCTAAGGAATGTTCATAGCAAATTTCAAGTTTATACGCTCAGTAGTTTCGGCTGTGCGTTGTCCATCAGTCAGTCAGCAACAGAAGAATTTTACATGGATTAATTTCTGCCCGTGACTTTGTTCACATAGTTAGTTTATTCAGCCAGGTTATAAGCCATTTGTGTGCCAAATTTAATCAAAATCCTTTCAATAGTATTTGGGAAAATGCATGATAAAATAAGTAAACTTGCCTATTACGTTTGTTGACATACAGAATCGCCGGTTACGAGTACTACGCACTTGATTATTTAAAACTAGCTGACCCGCGCAACTTCGCTTGCGTCCAATAAGAGAGAATGTGTGAAATTTTTCCCCGTTTTTGTAACATTTTTTACTGATACTCTGCTCCTTTTGGTCGTAGCGTGATGATATATATATAGCCTATGTCCTTTCTCGGGTATCAAAATATCTCCATACCAAATTTCATGCAAATTGGTTCAGTAGTTTAGGCGTGATTGAGTAACAGACAGACAGAGTTACTTTCGAATTTATAATATTAGTATGGATTTGTTTTTATACAGGACCGCCGGTTACGAGTACTATGCACTTGAATATTTAAAATATTGGGTTAAATTTGCATTAAATGTTATCTAGGTATTTTTAAATACTAGTATATTATCACAATACGGGCTTAATAACGTCACAACCTAGATTACTATTTGCTAATTAGCAAATTCAATTTCTGTAGTATACTGGTTGTAGAATTTAGAATAACTCGTAAAAAGCATTTAAATTGTTGTAATTTATGAATTAGTGATTAAATAACAACGGCAACCCGGAACAACTCTTATGATAAGCTAGGCTTGCCGAGGTTGGTCAGCCGATGGGTGACCGTATACACAACAAGTTCCTTCGAGTTTCGGATCGCACTTTAAATTGTCGTTCCGGCTGTCATGTTCAAACTTTGAACATGACAATCTTTGAACTTCAAAGATCTTTGACTGTCGTTAACAGTAGTGAAAAGCTTGAAAGTCTGACCACCAGTCTTACTTAGTATCATGTTATAACCCAGGTAACTGTGTTGTGGAGGTCAGATAAGCAGTCGCTACATGTAAAATACTGGTATTCAGCTGCATCCGATGAGACCGGAAGCCGACTCCAATATAGTTGGAGGAAAGACTACAATGATATAGTTATTTTATGTCCTATGTGTTCGGTATGTTCGGTAGTGTTGGTAGCAGCTCCTTACATCATTAATGATTTACACCTAACAGAAATATTGTTAAAACCATTTGGCGATTAAAAAGAGTGTCCAGGAGTTTGATGGCAGCTCTTCTCATTGGCCCTACCTTCCGAACTGGCGGTAAATTCACTCTTTATATCATTGATTATCATAAGTGTCAGCACTTGGCCTAAATGAATAAATGATTTGATTTTTATTTTTAGACTTAGGAAAGTAATTCTTCATCCAGCCTTAGGTTTCACCTACCATTTGTCGCGCAAGTTTCGACCACCTACCACTGGTCTATGAACTAGAAATTGACCACAATATGTTACCTACTTAGTAATGAGGCTACGAGAGCAACAATTTTCTCAGTAGGTTTCAGACATCACGTATTTGAAACAAAAAATAATATCTTCCACTGACATGAACCACTTTCGTGAACAAAAAATCTATTGTTATTATAACTGACCTGCGTCCATTCGCGTGTGGTTTCATTATTAACCGGCTATAAAAAGAAAGAGGTTCTCTATTCGTAGTTTTTTTTATGTCTGGAGACACGTGATCAATTTCAAAGTTGTGGTTAGTGGTCAACTTAGTGTCAAAGTTGTCGAAACCTTTGACCGTTTGTGGTGAACTGTTGTTATGTTAAACAACAAGCGTGACTTGTATCACGGAGACGCTCAGCTCAAACACTGCACCTACATCTATGTAATGTACAAGTTAACACACTGAGCGTTTACCCACCGGTGAGTGGAACTATAAGTGCCTGAAAATTCTATAATTTCTTAAAAAACTATTCCTCGATTGACTGGACGTGCGATAGACAGACAAACTTTCGCATTGTTTACTAAGTCACGAGCATCGTTCTGCTTTTAACCTTTGAGTACGGAACCCAATAAACAGAATGTTTTTCAATAATAATATTGAGTTATCATCGCATTGAGATTGCCCTACTATCCTAGAAAAGCGGTCACCCATCTATAGAATGTCACTCTATTACAAGTTCATACAGACTATAATGCGAAAAGACTTTTTCCCCGACCTAATACTTAAGTGGGGGTGAAACTGTAAGACACTGCAGCTGTGGGGAAGAAATTGGTGTAGAATACTCTCAAATTTTTTTGGCGAAAATAATAAATATATAAATTTAACCCATTACTGTCCCACTGCTGGGCAAGGGTCCCCTCCCGTAATGAGGGAGGGTTTAGGCCTTAAGTCCACCACGCTGGCCAAGTGCGGGTTGGGGACTTTGCATGCCCTCAATAAATGTACCTATTAAACAAATTTTAGGCATGCAAGGTTTCCTCACGATGTTTTTTGAGAAATATAAATGTTTTTATGGAGATTAACTTATGTATGATTTTGTTTTCAGATAAAATATGCAACAATGGGTACGATACTGCGTGCGACGTTACTACTGCTGACTCTCTTCACAGTGACACACGGACAATATTATGGTAAGCTATCTATATATACTATACAGTGCCTCGATTCTCTACTACTATCGACTACCGACAACCGAACTGTCATCGAGAAATTTTGTATGAAAATCTGATCAGCGCCTCTGACGGGTGTCGCAGGAAACATTTTGGCAGTACATTCTAAATGTCAAAATGTCGATAGCTAGCCGGTTGTCGGTAGTCGATAGTGGTAGAGAATCGGGGTACAATAGGAATCTTAAAGTACAAAAAGTGTAACACAAAGAAACGCTCTTAGATAAGTAAACTTTAACTTTTTCGTTAAATAATTTTTATACGAGCGTATTTTACTAGTTATTATAATTTTCGAAACCAGCTCCATGCGTGTTTGACTTCATTACAATATAATACGGCCTGTATAAAAGAGTTTTTAACAATTACTTAGAAAATAACTACCTTTAAAGAGTTTTTTTACAATTAAGTACTTAGAAAATAGCCTCTAAAGACATTTTGAAGAGACTTCGAAAAAAAGATGGAGTTTCCAAATCGTGTTTTTTTTTGTTGAAACTTTTTTGAGTCGGCCGATTTTGATTATGCTTTTTTGATTTGAAAATTGGTGCCTACCATGGGGTCCTATTTAATTTTATAGAATTCTAAGTAGTTTTTGATATATCCATAGAAATGTGTAAATTGCGGGAATACGTACATTGACTAAGTATATATTTTTTGTGGTGCAAATAAGGTATCATATTACTGATAGGTTCTTGTAAAAAATAATTAAGGAATGTCAAAGCCATTAAAAGGCAAAAAATAGTGATTTTAGCATATTTTGCTTAGAAATAGATACAACGCACTAAGAACTGCACTTGTTCCGGGAACTTTTACAAACATACAAAAGGAACACAAAGTACAACCCATTATTGTTACAAAAGATAGCACAATTATTTGCGTAATACACAAATAATTGTTTCGGGTCTGGTTGTACTTTGTGTCCGTTGTTTGTATGTTTGTAAAAGTCCCCGCGACACAAGAGCAATTCTTATGCCCGGTTTCTGAGGCACATTAAGCGGTAGTTTATCTATTCCAACTCTCATATTTATATGAGCTTAAACGCTATTGAATAGATAAACTACCGCTAAATGTACCTCAGTAACCGGAGGTTAGTGTGGTCTTTTCAAAAACATTTAGGTAAGAAAAGAGTAGATAGATAGGTTATTGAAAACGGCTTTAAATAAATTATAGACTTAAAATGTCCATCGAGCTTAGTTAGATTTATCATAGAATAAACTATACTAATATTATAAAGCTGAAGAGTTTGTTTGTTTGTTTGAACGCGCTAATCTCAGGAACTACTTCTTCGATTAGAAAAAATCTTTCAGTGTTAGATAGCCCTTTTATCGAGGAAGGCTATAGGCTATATATCATCACGCTAAGACCAATAGGAGCAGAGTACCATTAAAAAATGTTACAAAAACGGGGATAAATATGACCCATTCTTCCTCTTATGTGACGCAAGCGAAGTTGCGCGGGTCAGCTAGTTTTATGATAAACAAAATAAATGTTTTATACATAACCAGTTTTACCAGTATATAATAATATCATTTAAAAGGTTATTATTTCAAGTTATACAATGTTGTTTAATATCGCTTAGGTCATTCTAACTAGTTATATACGTTAAGAGGAACTTGTGGCTAAATAACAACAGTCGCGCATACGACTAGAAATATTCAGAAAAACCGGCCGGATTCGCGCACAAAGGGTACCGTACTATCCGTATCTTTAATAGGAAAGGAATTGAGCATAAAAGTACGAAAAAAAAACACATTTATTATAAGGGGGATATTTTAAGTATCTGTTGTTATAGCGGCAACGGAAGTACGTAATTTGTGAAAATTTCAGCTTTCTAGCTATTACGGTTTATGAGATATAGCCTGAAGACAGACAGACACGACAGCGGAAGCTTAGGTTAGGTTAGGTTAGTAGAAATAGGTTTTAATCTTTGGCTAAGGGACCATAAAACCCGCCTTCTTCAAGACATCGCCGATATGATCTGTGTACTTCCTTCTAAAGCGTCTCCTCCATACATTTCTATTTATCCACACAACACATAAATTAATTCTCTCTACGATTACACTACATACATAAATATTCATTATTACTCACTCTAATTATAATAATAAATTTAACCCATTAATGTCCCACTGCTGGACGAGGGTCTCTTCCCGAACGAAAGGTTAGACCTTAAGTCCACCACGCTATCCAAGTCCGGGTTGGGGACTTTGCATGCCCTCAAAATGTATTAAACTAGGCATGCAAGGTTTCATCACGATGTTTTCCCTTCCTTTCTATAACTACACCATACTTATTAAATTTTCTTTAATTTCCAGATCTTATACAAAGTCTTCAGCAACTGTTCCAGCCGTACCAACAAAACGACTACTACCAGCCTAACCACAGACAAGAAACGAAAAAGAATAATGATGAAAGAAACATAAAAAAACAGCCATACCAACAAGACCTCTTTTTCTCAACAACTGCTAAACCTAAAAAAGGAAATAAAAATACTAGTCATACCAGAAATAATCATAGAAATTTCAACACAGATTTCGTGTTCAATGATTTTTTCACTCCAATTGAAGTTACAACAAAAAGAAGGGTTTCCCCTAGCAGAAAGACTACGGTTAAACCTTTCGAAAATGTTGGCAGTTCGACAAATTATAACTACCAAACGCACAGCAATTTGCAGACAGCTACTCCTAATAGAAATTCTAATAGGAATCCTAATGTTTCCAATTTAAATAACTACCAAAATCGTTTGAATTTTCAATCAAATTGGGGTAACCAAAATACGCCTAGCACTACAGACTATTATGGTAATAGAAACCCCAATAGGGGTAGTAATTCGGGTCAAAATGGGGGTTTTGTTTACCCGGATAACCCGTTAGTTAACCAGCCGGGGGTTAAACCAGCGCCGGTTAATGTGAACCAGCCGCCGATAACGAATAGACCGGTGACTGATAGAAATAGTTTTGACTATGAAAGGCCTGCGTCGTTTGGGCAGACGGTCACGCCGCAAGTACTGGTTGGTCCTAATGAAGATGAAATGACGGAGAGCCAGAAAAGAAGATATATAGAACTGTCTGAGAGAAGTAAGTATTATGTCGATATTGTCTATAACTAAGTTATTTTACAAAAATCCTTTAATGTTATGACACATAAACCTTCCTCTTGAATCACTCTATCTATTAAAAACAACCGCATCAAAATCCGTTGGGTAGTTTTAAAGATACATGCATACAGACATAGGGACAGACGCGGGAAGCGAGTTTGCTTTAATTATATTATTAACTAGCTGACCCGCGCAACTTCGCTTGCGTCACATAAGAAAGAATGAAAAAAAATTAACCCGTTTTTGTAACATTTTTTGTTGCTACTCCGCTCCTATTGGTCGTAGCGTGATGATATATAGCCTATAGCCTTCCTCGATAAATGGTCTATCTAACACTGAAATAATTTTTCAAATCGGACCAGTAGTTCCTGAAATTAGCGCGTTCAAACAAACAAACAAACAAACTTTTTAGCTTTATAATATTAGTATAGATTCTTCCGTTACTGAGTGACTGACTAACAGACTTCGCACAGCCGAAACTACTGAACGCAAGAAGCTGTTTGCCTTATATGTTTTTTGGAGAGAGATTTATGAAGATTTCACTCCGATGGGGGTGTTACTCCATGCGGGCAAAGCCACGGGCGGAAAACTAGTGCGTATATAAAATCACGCCGTCTTTGGCAGTAGATAACGATTGGTACGATCCTTACAAACTTCCCTTGCTTCATTCACATACATACATGTTGTCATACAGGACCGCCGGTTACGAGTAGCACCTGACCTTTTTACAAGACATCACCGATATGATCTGTGTATGTCTTTCTAGAGCGTCCCCTCCCGGCGTTTCTATTTACGCACAGTTAATTACTTATTAATATATATATCAGCTTAGCCTTTCTTCCAAACTATGTTGGAGTCGGCTTCCAGTCTCACCGGATGCAGCTGAATACCAGTGTTTTAAATGGAGCGACTGTCTATCTGACCTCCACAACCCAGTTCCCTGGGATATAACCCAATACCCTTCGGTAAGACTGGTTGTCAGACTTTCAAGCTTCTGACTACTGTTAACGACTGTCAAAGATCTTCGAAAATGACAGCCGGGACCCACAATTTAACGCGCCTTCCGAAACACGGAGGAACTCGATATGTATAAGATGGTCACTCATCCACAGAACAACCTCGGCAAGCGTTGCTTAACCTCAGAGATCGATCGGCGCGGCTGTAGTTAACTAAGCCGCGAGCTCGTCAGTTAATTACTTATTAATAACTATTTTATTTTATTCCAGTGTGTGATCGCTACAAGAGCCTTACTGTGAAGAAGGTAGCAGCTCTTCCACTGGTGCCTTCTCCTGAACCAGTGGAGTTCAATGTCTCTTCTTGCGTGCCCATCACCGTGCCTTTGGTCATAGGAGGCAAGATTGCGTCTATACAGGAGTTCCCACATATGGCTGTGGTCGGCTGGAGGAAAAAACCGGTATTTATATTACTTTTTTACTTTTGTTTGTTTGTTTGTCGTATGGTTAGTGGTCAACCTAGTGTCAAAGTTGATCACGCCGCCCAAAAAGCCTTTGATATGGCTTAACGACTGTTATCTTAATTGACAACCGCCGGGACCGAATTTTGACGTGCCCTCCAAAGCACGGAGGCGCCCAGCTCAAATACTACTATGCGGTCACCCAATAATCGTGCCAAGGGTTGCTTAACCCAGAGATCGTTTACCGACCAGTGAGCGCAAGAGGAATGTTTTAGGCTATATAAAATTACGCTACGACTTATAGGAGCAGAGTAGCAGTATAAAATGTTACAAAAACGGGGAAAATTATGACCCATTCTCGCTTATGTGACGCAAGCGAAGGGTCAGCTAGTGTTCATATAATTTTGACTTTTTCGGAAAAGCTGGTTGCTCGTAAAAATAGACGGTAAAAACCTCTTGCTCTTATAAAATGGCAATGCATTTATATATTTTATTGTTTGTATGCTGTTTCAGGGTCCCGGTTACTCGTGGAAGTGTGGAGGTTCTTTAGTCAGCAACCAGTACATTTTGACCGCTGGACATTGTACGTTCTTGGATGAAGACAGGACTTTGGATGATGGAATCGTCAGGTAGAGGTCTTTATAAATAAATAAATTTAAGCCATTAATATTCCAAGTAAGGGTCTCCTACCGTAATGTGGGAGGGGTTAGGCCTTGAGTCCACCACGCTGTCCAAGTGCGTTTTGGGGACTTTGCATACTTTCAAGAACTGTTCTAAAGAACTCTCAGGTTTACAAGTCGCATCACGATCTTTTCTTTCACAATTAATAATAATTATTAATTATTTCTAATAAACACATAACTTGGAAAACTCATAGGCGTGTTGCCCCACTTGCGTGGGAGGTACCAACTTGTAAAGTCAGCTCCAAAAGTAGCTGATCATACTCAATCTTTTGAAGCCCTGTATACTGAAGTGTGCACATTATTTCATGGTAAAATCAGGTAGAATGTTAGAATTAAACATTTCAATCAATGGCAAATGTTTTTTCCATGGAATAATGTGCACACTTCAGTATATAGGGTTTCAAAATATGAATGTATCACTCGGCTATCACTATAATATTTTTAACTCTTTTTCTTCCAGCGGCCCCCCTCAAGCAGTTCAGCTCGGGTCCTCATACCTGGACGACCCTGGCGCCATCGTGATGCCGGTCGCAGCCGTCATCAGACACCCCAAGTACAAAGGCAACAGGCGCTACTATGATATAGCTATGATTAAAATGGCCAGGACTGTCACGTAAGTAAATAAGTAAAAAGAATTTTACCTATACTAATATACTAATATTATAAAATTGTAGAGTTTATTTGTTTGAACGCGGTAATCTCAGGAACTGCTGGTGTGAATCGAAAAATTATTTTACTGTTGGGTAGCTTGTTTATCGAGGAAGGCTATAAACATTACGCTACTAACATTAGAATCGGAGTAGCAACGAAAAATGTTTTGAAAACGGGGAAAATTATAACAATCTATACAATTTTATAATATTAGTATAGATTCTCGCTTATGTGATGCAAACGATTTTGCGCTGGTCAGCTAGTATATAATATCACGCCTTTAACACCTACTCGAAGGTGTAGGCATTTAGGCAAAGGTGTCTAATATTTTCCACGTTTCGCAATACAATGTACTGCCCATGAAACTTAACTACACATTTGGCGCAGTGGTTAACATGGTCACCTCGCCGAAATAACCATAGCGCCGCGGGTAGTGGTTTCGAATCCCACCCGCGCCAAATATTTAACTGATGAGCACGAGTATCTGTTCTGAGCCTGGTTAAGTATGTATTTAGAAGTATATTTATGAAGATGTTTATCAGCTATTTGATTACCATAATACAAGCTCTGCTTAGTTTGGAATCAAATAACCGTGTGTAAGTTGTACAATGATATTTATTTATTTATAAATCGTTACAGGTTCTCTGAAGTGATTCGACCAGCGTGTCTAGGAGTTCCACCACCAGTCGGAGAAAACATCGTAGCTACTGGCTGGGGCAAGACAGAATTTGGTGAGTTTCTCTCATTTATCTCGAGGTGCCCATAGCCAGTTGCGCTCACCGGTCGGTAAACGATCTGTGGGTAAAGCAACCCTTGGCGCGGTTATCCTATAGATGGGTGACCGCATAGTGGTATTTGAACTGGGCGTCTCCGTGCTTCGGAGAGCATGTAAAATGTCGATCCCGGTTAAGTTAATTTAAAGTACATCATCAATGATATATACCAAGCATATATATTGTTAAAACCATTTGGCGATTAAAAAGAGTGGCCAGGAGTTTGTTGGCAGCTCTTCTCATTGGCCCTACCTTCCGAACTGGCGGTAAATTCACTCTCTGTATCATTGACTATCATAAGTGTCAGCATTTGACCTAAATGATTTGATTTTGATTTTAACAGTCGTTAAGCCACGTCAAAGACCTTAAACAACTTTGACACTAGGTTGACCACTAACCATACGACAAGAAGAATTAAAATATTCTTCTTTCAGAAGGCGACAATTCCATCGAGCTGCGTAGCGTATCTTTGCCAGTATGGAACATGGCTCAATGTAAAGAAATATGGGGGACTTCTTTCAAACTACCTCAAGGACCGACGTCTGAGAGTCACTTGTGTGCTGGAGCTAAGGAGGGGGGGAAGGATACTTGTCAGGTGAGTTTCATTATGTTGGAGAACACTTTGGATGATAAGTTGGGCAACAAGTTGGGGAACTTGTCGAATGCGCAGTAATTAACGTGATTGTCTTGCTACTAAAGTGCTGTGTGTGGTGGGGTGGGTTCGAATCCTAGGCAGGACGATACATTTTTAATGAGCATGAGTATCTGTTCTGCGTTTACCTACAAGTTGATTTTTATGTATAAGTATTTATGTATTTAGTAGTATATAAGTATGTGTTATCAGTTATCTGGTTACAGTACAAACTTATTTTAATTTATTATCAGACGACGGTGTGTGAGTTGACCAAATGTAACTACTTATTTAGTTTCCCTATGAGGCCGACATAGCCTTTTGTTAGCTAAAGGCCTTGCCATTAAATTTGATTTAAAAAAACTTATTTATACGTCCTTATAATTCACGCTTTTTCCTATAGGAGTCGGCAGAGACCTAAGAAATTATTTACTAAATCAAACTATTTCTATTCCAGGGTGACTCCGGCGGCCCAGCCCAGATCCAAGACGGCTGCGTATGGCGAGTAGTAGCTGTCACATCATTCGGAAGATCATGTGCAGCGGCCAACACGCCAGCATTATACGCACTAACCAAACGAGTGTTCATCGCCGCACAGATATTCGGCGACGAAGGCCAAAACTTCAGAGAACCAACTAACAATTATAACAATAGACAGCCAACACGTCGGCCAACAAATCAGCCAGCATATCGGCCAGCAAATCAGCCAACACGTCAGCCTAGTTTTAGTTCGTTTGATGATAACAGACAACCGCCGAGACCGATTTTTGGTGGTTTCGGATGATTATGTAAATAAGTGAATTAATTAATTAAGTAATTTGTAAATAATTTTAAGAGATTATTAATATTATAGTATATTTTATGATAGAAATGTAGTGTTTCATTTTGACATCTCAATTTTCCACCTAATTTAAATATGTAAAAATCAAAATCAAATCATTTATTCATATAGGTCAAATGTTGACACTTATGATAGTCAATGATACAGAGAGTGAATTTACCGCCAGTTCGGAAGGTAGGGACAATGAGAAGAGCTGGCAAGAAATGGGCTGGTAATGTAGTAATATTCCGTAGTTTGGTAACGTGTCCGGTATATAGCAATAAGCTCACCCCTATTACATGAGACTAACATTTTTAATGGCGAAAGTTAGGTGTACTGGGTGTATAAGTTAAAATAAAAGGCTTGGTAATATAAGTTTATTTTAAATGTCAAATAAGAAGCGAGACTCAATAGTACTAAGTTGAACTTTTGGCGCAGTGGTTTAAGCGGTCACCTCGCCGCAACAACCGTAGCGCAGCGTGTGGTGGGTTCGAATCCTACCCGGGACAAATCTTTGTGTGATGAGCACGAGTATTTGTTCTGAGCCTGGACGTTAATTTATCTATATAAGTATGTATTTAGAAGTATATAAGTATGTTTATCAGTTATTTGGTTACCATAGTACAAGCTCTGCTTAGTTTGGAATCAAATGACCGTGTGTGAGTTGTCCAATAATATTTATTTATTTATTTATTTATTAACTAAGTGCAGAAAATCGCGATGCAAGCATATTATACCCTCAATGAGAAGACGCGAGAAATGAAAAAGGGGAACGAAAATAAAATAAGAAAACATTAATTAATTATCAATATCTATTTTTCGTACATTTAGCAGATACAAACATTTTACGTTTCAAGTATTTAAAATCAAATAAAAAAAACACTTTTTATTGTACAGGCACTTTAGGCAACCCAGTAAGCATCTTCTGCTCAAATTCAAGCAAATCCTGAAACGCCTTTATCCTAAAAAGTCCATTTTCGCCCCAGCTTCCCCCATAACTGTTCGCGACTAACCAATATTCAATGCCATTTTCAACCCCAAAACCTAAGACCCTTACACTATGCCTACCTCTAAGCTCTCCCGCTTGATGTATATATATACCAGAACGATACCAAAAAAAATCTTCGTACACGAAAAACCCAGCCTCAATAGGCCCCATTGTAAAAATTTCCGATTTGATAACATCAGAATCACTGCTTACTCGATAAAATTGTTCACCAAAGTACTTATTTTCTTCATATGTTAAATTCCCAATTACGCATTCGGTAATACATTGATTTTTCCTTAATTTTTCTATATCGTAAGGTTTACAATGAATGGAAACAAGGCCTTTTTCGACCCAAAATTTGAAAGCTTGTTGCGGGTTCCCGCCGTCACACACTTGGGTTTTGTGACATTCTAAATCTTGTTCGGAAAGATGCACGTTTAAATTTGCATGAATACAAAATCTATCCGAAGCTGTATTTGCTGTACCAAACGTCCAACACGACCCACATTGTCCTTGGTCATATATTTCGTTCACAGTAGCACAATTCCGCCATTTTTTTCTCGCATCAAAATGCGTTGGTAAATTTTTCACGACCGTTTTCTTTACGGGATAATCAGTAATGTTTTCTGCGTCAAAATAATTGCAAACGTGAAATTGTCGATCGTAATTCTCCATTTTCCATGTAAAGTTTTGATTATTGAAATGTTTTATAAAATCTTGACGAGGTAAGGTCTTGAATTTGGCGCGTAAATTGTCAGCACTGACGGCCATTTTGGATAATAATGTCAACACAATTATTGTTTTTAAAATCATTGTTATGTTTGTACCAGTTAACTGTTCTAAAAATCATTTTTCCAGCTTATATACTTTGTTTAGTTATTTAAAATATGTTGCGAAATAATAATTTAAGTTATTTATCGCGATTATAATAGTTATGTTTTAAAAGAATGTAGTTTGATAAAAATGGTTGAGAATTACTGGCATGCAAATTATTATGGCGACCGACTCGTGGACATTAGATACCAATTTTAACGGTGAAGGAAATCATCCTGAGGAATGACATGTCTGACCGCCGGTTACTGAGTACATTTAGCAGTAGTTTATCTATTCAATAGCGTTTTTTATAATTTATTTTTATAAGAGTTTAAACGCTATTGAATAGATAAACTAACGCTAAAATGTACCTCAGAAACTGGGGGTGATAGTTGATCAACCAGTTTTTGAAAGAAAGCAAATTGATCCAACCTGATTATTAACGAGATTATGATTAGTTTCGGGTCTGGCTGTACTTAGTGTCCGTTGTTTGTATGTTTGTAAGTCCCCGCGACACAAGGCAATTTATAGTGCGAGAGATGTCTTTAAAAAAGAAAAAACAATTTTTATTTAATAATCTTTTAATAAAGTTATAACTTTTTCAGAACTGTCTAGTAGAGTACCATCGTCTTGGAACCGGTCCATGCCACCGAGTAACTCTGGAAATATTGTCCGTCCACTAGTAGATAATTTATTATTCTCTACAGTGCTTTCAGGAGTAGAATCTGAAATAAGCGTTTGACTCGAAACTAACTGCGAAGTTACATTCTCCAATGCTTCAGTTACATTTAAAATGTTTATATTTTCTGTTTCTTGTTTTAAATTTATTTTTTCCGTAGTTTTTAAATCTATTTTTTCCGTTATCTCTGGTTGTGTGACAGCTGTCAAAGTTGTCAATTCCGTTGTCGTATTGACGATTTTGGCGGGTGATTCTGTTGTAGTTTGTATTTGGGAATTTGAAATTTGTTTTTCGCTTTCGACGTTGTTTGAAACGGAAACATTTTTGATGTTTCTTGTTCCTATTGTAGATGGTGTGTCTATATAGTTTTCGGAATAAATTCTGTCCAATTCATTTTTGAAATTACGCTGTGTTGTATCTTCTAACTGGTCGTATATTTTCGTAAAGTAACTGTCATCTTTTGACATTAATTTTGGGTTAAAATTGTCTATATTTTTTCTTGATTCAACAGTAATTTGTCTCTGATTATAATCTAAAGGTGTGGTTTGAGTTATAGGATTAATATCTATTATATTATTCGACAATTCTTGCTGTTTTTCCGTGGTTTCCAAATTCAGTTTGTTATCCAAAGTTATTTGTGGGTTAAAATCATGCGTTTCTTCAAGAGAACGCAATTTGATATCGTTGAAATTTTCAGTAATTTGCGTGTCAAATTCTTGATTTATTTTACTAACATCAATTCTATAAGTTTTAGCCGTATCCAAATTATCATCATAATTTGATTTTTCTAATATTTTATCTTCATTTATCTTAAAATTCGCTTCCTTAATTTCCGTTTCGCGTACTTTACTATCCAATCTTTTTATAATTTCAGTGTCATTTTTTATTTGTGTTTTTACAGCTTTCAACTCATTTTCAAGTTCTTCAATTCTTGTTAGAACATTTTTATCAATAGTAACAGTATTATTTTTATCTGTGTTAATTATTTTGACGTTAGACCTTCTGTATTGAGGTTTTATAACTTCTTTGTGTTTCTGAAACTCTTCTAAAGAAAGGTTTTCGACTGAGAATACGGGGTAGCGTCTGTAGTCATGGGTGACTTCATGAGGGAGGACTTTGAAACGTTTTTGAGGGTCTGTACTACGTACTGTTACTGGTTCTATATCTTGGGTAGATTTTTGAGCTTTTTTCAAGTGGATTTCGATTCTGTAATTGAAATATGATTATGTTACTAGTCTATGATCGCTTTTATTACGAAAAGGTATCTTTTAAACACAATATGAAGTTTTGCACAGTAATGTAGACCGTTTAAAGTTCATATTGTGCATTTTTCATAGGTACAGCTATAGTCTACAACTTAGTAGAGAGTCTTGTATGCAAGGCTCGCGGCTGGAGGTATACAACATACAGAATTTATAACATCAGTGACACGTCTTATACAGCTGACGGTGACCTGTTTGATACAGATACTTTATTTTGGAAGAAGGCACACAAAATTATTACCTAATTATCTATACTAATATTATAAATAATCTAAATAAATCGTGCAAACCAAGGCTCTCAACCGATTGTCGGACTATATTTTCAGTGTCCGTCCGAAATTGAGAAGACCAAATTCTACCAAAAATACTAGACATTTCAAAATACTTACTTAAATTTCTTATCCTTTACAACTCTCTGCGGTGCTCGAGGTTTCTTAACTTCGACCTCAATGAAAGCAGGACTAGTTGTCAATACATCTGTATCTTCTCTCTCATTCTTAAAATATGTCTTTCTCTTTCTATAAGTCGTCTGTATAACCGCCTTTCTTGTCGTTCGGAACTTCGCCGTAGACTTTTCAAACTCCGGATAGAGAGTTTTGTGTGATTTTTTCTTGATTTTTCTATGATTTCTAGTAGTCAAATGATCGTATGCATTTAAATCATATTTTAGATCTAAATTCTTTTCTACGTACATTTGTTTAAAGGTATAAACCTCCTCGGTTGTTGTTTTTCCTTTCTTTTTTGTTTTGTGTTCGCGGCCATTTTTGTTTTTCAAATGTGATCTCGAATCTCTTGAATATTTATGCTGTGGTTTCGTCTCTTGTCTCTCGGGGCTGTCGTTTTTTGTATATTTATCAGAATTATCGCTTTTTCCGTCCTCAATGCTAAGTTTCCTAGGTTTTTCTTCCGAACTTACTTCCGAGTCTACATTAGATTCTTTGGAATCTGATTGTCTTTTAGTTTCAACCGATTGTTTATTTTTCCGTTCTTCAAAACGTTTGTAAGCATTTGGATCGTATTTTAAATCTAAGTTCTTTTCTACATACATTTGTCGCATCGTTGTATAGTCTTTAGTAGTTTTAAATGTATATTTAACATGTTTCTTCCTTTTTGAAGTTCCAAAACTCTCCATAGTAGCCACTCGAGAGGTTTTTACATCATTATAATGGTTCCAATAATCCAGAATTTTATTTTTTAACGCCAAACGGGCGTTGTTATTCAATTTCGTGAAATGATCGAATATTATGCTGCGTAGACCGGAACGGATAACTTTTTTCAAATCTGAATTCTTCCTGCTTTTGTTTTTATAATCGTTGATGTTGATTAAAAACTTTTTGAACTTATTCACAGAATTCGTTCGGTACAAAGAATTGATATAGTCAATCACATCTTTTTCTTCATTTTCGAAATCGTCATTTTCAATTCGATTAACTATCGAAGCTAATTTCGTACGAATAGTCTTAGCAAGCAAATCTTTTATAGAGACTAAATTATTCCCGAGAAATCTTCTCAAATTGTAGTTGTCCATTAGTTCGTAAAACTTACAACCGCGATAGTGGAATTTTCTAATTTCTACGTTTAGTATTTCGAAAAAGTTTTGTAAGTCTTCGTCGCTATATGATTTGAGTACTTCAATGACGCTCTGAATAAAATTAGTGAATTTTATTTCTTCAGGCTTGAAAGACCTTCGCGCTATTAAATTATTTTTAGTTAGTTGCGTTTTAACTTTACCTATCATGTCTTGTATATTGTCTAAGAGTTTTATATCTGCTTTCGGGTCTTTATTGTTGAATTCTAACACTGTCTCCAGAGCTAGATTTATTGATTTGTCTTTTGATTTTGAAACGTCCATTGCTGAAAATTAGATTTTGTAAATTTGATATTTTGTTGGAAATACTTTAAAATTGTTAGTTTTAATTGTCTATGGTTTAAGTAGTGTAATTACGTGGTGTTTTGTTCGGTTTCTGGGTTAGGTAAAGTGTATTAATTTGATAGAGACTATCTATTGTAAATTTAACCTATTAATGTCCAACTGCTGGGCAAGGGTCTCCTCCCGAAATATAACCCGCACTTGGCCAGCGTGGTGGACTCAAGGCCTAACCCCTCCATAATTACGGGAGGAGACCCTTGCCCAGCAGTGGGACATTAATGGGTTAAATTTATTTTATTATTATTATTACCTGTCACGTAAAGAAACGTGTTTAAGGAAATCCAACATTGAAACCACATTTTTATTTACACTGCATATATTTTAATAATAAAATTATTTTTATGACCATTTTTACGACTATACGTTTTAAATTTTAGTTTTGCGCACTATAACCGAGTGGTATAAGTAGTTGTCATTCATGTAAGGTATAGAAGGTTCAAATCAAAGGTTGATTGTTACAACGATAATTAATTATATTATTAGTTTGCTTATTAACCAATATCTACTCAAGCGAGACCCAAATTCTTTTCGTCTTATTAAAAACAACTACCGCACTAAGAATTGCTCTTGTGTCACGGGAACTTTTACATACATACACAACGGACACGAAATACAACAAGACACGAAAAAAATATTTGTGGATCGCACAAATAAATTGTTCCGTGTGGGAATCGAACCCACGACCGCCCGACGCAATGGTAGCAGCGTGGAGACCTTAACCACATTGCCTTAATAATTTAAATATAGCCGAGTGGCATAACTCGACACCTCCCACGCAAGTGGTCGCAGGTTCGAACCCGAGGCAACACACCAATGACTTTTCGGTGACGGTGAAGGAAAACATCGTGAGGAAACCTTGCATGCCTAAAACTTGTTTACAAACATTTATTGAGGGCATGCAAAGTCCCCAACCCGCACTTGGCCAGCGTGGTGGACTCAAGGCCTAACCCCTCCCTCATTACGGGAGGAGACCCTTGCCCAGCAGTGGGACATTAATGGGTTACATTTATTATAGAATAGTCAATGGTTTTCAAAACCGTCCGCTTTATAGACTTTGGCTATCATTATTTTCATTTAAGTTATGCCGTGTGTCGGAGGACACGTTGGAAGTCGGTCCCAAGTGTTGTCAATTATGATAACAGTCGTTAAGGTATATGCCTATCGCGCTGCTTGAACAACTTTGACACTAGGTTGACCACTAACCATACGATAAGTAAAAATGCATTTCGGTTATTCCGTGCTTGGCAAGGCACGTTAAATGTCAGTCCCAGTTATTGTCAATAAGATAACAGTCGTTAAGTCATGTCAAAGGCCTTTGACAACTTTGACACTAGGTTGACCACAAATCATACGATGAAAAAGTAATTAATTATGTATTAATGCTATTTAAAGTCTAGAAGTCTTAGTATCTGTTTCGAACTGTGTCGTTTTCAATTATTATGCAAATTTGCAGACGATGTTATTTATAAATATTATTACAATATTATATTGGGTCATGTTTGACGTCATTGTGTTATATCATTTTTAATATTTCACACAGGTAATATCTACATCCTATCTATACTAATATTATAAAATTGTAGAGTTTGTTTGTTTGGTTGAACGCGCTAATCTCAGGACCTGCTGGTGCGAATTGAAAAATTATTTTTCTGTTGGATAGCCTATTAATTAAGGAAGTCTATAAGGTATATAACATTACGCTACGACCATAAGGAGCGGAGTAGCAACGAAAAATGTAACAAAAACGGGGAAAATCATGACATATCTTATGTGACGCAAGTGAAGTTGCGCGGGTCAGCTAGTCCTACTAATATTATAAATACGAAAGTTTGTGAGCATGTATGTATGTATGGATGTTTGTTATTCTTTCACGTAAATACTACTGATCCGATTACGATGAAATTTGGTATATAGGTATCTGAAGACCTAGAATAACACATAGGCTACTTTTTATCCCGGAGTTTCCGAGGGATCGGCATTTACACGAGAAGGGTTTCCGCAGCCTCTAGTTATTAACATAAATGCTGTCTGTTTGTTGAGTTTTCACGAAAAAACACTGAACGGATTGAAATAAAGTTTATGCCATGGTGATAGTTGAAGGGTTTTAAATGAAAAATAATACTTATTATGTCAAAGTCAACGTCATGTTTTTATTATTTATTATGTTTGAAAGTCCCTTGCGTCAATAATATGTAAATTATTATTTTGAACTAATCTTTGGGATTGGGCCACGATTGTAACTAAGTAGGGCTCTAAAGTAAGCGAGAGACGGAGAGCATAGCGGTTATAAGATATTATAAATTAGATTTTTAATTATTACAGCTTGTTTTGTTTGTTTGTCGTATGGTTAGCGGTCAACCTAGTGTCAAAGTTGTTCAAGCCGCCCGAGAGGCCTTTGACGTGGCTTAACGACTGTTATCTTAGTAGACAACAACTGGGACCGACTTTTAACGTGTCCTCCGAAGCACGGAGACGCCCAGTTCAAATACCACTATGCGGTCACCCATCTATAGAATGACCGCGCCAATGGTTGCTTCACCCACAGATCTTTTACCGACCGGTGAGCGCACCTGGCTATGGGCTCCCCACGAGACTAACTATATACTAATACTAACGGGACTTAATATACATACATACATAAGTAAAATCGGGACTTTTTACTATAGAGGCAGGCAGAGACCAAATAAATGCCACTTGGTACCATCCTTACAATTTTTACTTGCTTTATTCACATCCATACTTCTTACGACCACTGTTTACGAGTACTACGCACCTAACCTTTTTGCAAGACATCGCTAAAATGATCTATAGTAGGTATACTAGGTATGTTTTTCTTGGACGTCTCCTCCCGGTTTACAGATATTCTTACATAACAGGACAGTTTTTTTCACATAGGTAGCGGTAGGCAGAGACTAAATAACGGAGTTTTTTGGTCTCTGCTTACGCTACTAGAAAAAAACTTAATTTTACATAAGTAAGTAAAGATAGGTGAACCCTCAAATGCACCATGCCACCAATTTTAAGGTAACAACTATAGCCTTATTCCTTCAAGAACTGTGTTAATGAACTCTCAGACATGTCATTCATCACGATGTTTTCCTTCACTTCAAAACTTTATTTTACCGTCATTACCTTCGAAAATCGCTGTTTTCGTAACCCAAAATACCAAGTAACAGCGATACAACACAATATTTTCGAACTAACCATCTGTACAAACACAACATCAACCAAATCTATTCAATTGTGCGCCATATTTGATTTGAAACCGAATAATTTGACAAAAATACTTTAGTTGTAACTTAAGTTTTATACGTTAAACATGGAGAAATTAATAATTTTAATTGCCATGGTGAGTTTTGCATTAATTCAGTGGTTTTATTGAGCAAATAGTCGTAATTATAAGTTGAGTCATCCATGTTGGTTTCCCGCCATTTTTGAAAACAATAGACTGGAATTTGTTTTTTTTTTCTGTGAAATTTAGTTTTTTATTTTGTCAGATTTTTGGATAATTATTTAGTAAAGTTAAATCTAGTTTCAGCGATAATAATAAGTGCGTATTTAAACAAAGATATTGTTAAGTAATTATCAATAGATTATTGTTTTTTTTTACTTAGTGTGTGACGGATTCTAAGTTCTCACACGCGTAATTTTAAATCAATATGGTGGACCTGTGATATTATTTGTAGTTCGTGAAAAATACTTGTTGAAATTGTTTATAAAGTACAGCTTTAAGGACCTTTTAAGGAGTTTTTCATCATATGATACTGTGGCTATTATATTATTTAATAGATACAGCAAATGTATGAAAACAATTGACGAAATTCTATCTCTCTCTTCTTGTTATAACGGTGAAGGAAAACATCGTGATGAAACTTTGCGTGGCTGACAGTTGTGTAAACAGTTCTCGTAGGTTTGCAAATAACCGCCCTTGGCCCGTGTAAGACGTCTGTTCAAGGCCTAACCCCTTTCTTATAAAAGAATGTTGCCCAGCAGTGGGACATTAATGGGTTATTTTTTTCTAGACTAAAAAGTGCATTCCCGTAATGAGGAAGGAGTAAGGACTTGAGTCCACCACGCTAGCCAGTTGCGGGTTAAGGACTTTGTATATCTTCCTACTAAAGAACTCTCAGGCATGGAAAGTTGTACCACGATGATTTCCTTCATGATTAATATAACTTGGAAAAGTCATTGGTGTGCTGCTTCGGATTCGAAACTGCAAACCACTTGGGTTGGAGCTAAATTAATTTATTTATATTTAAATTAATCGATTAAGTATGTACAATAAGAGTGACTATAACCTAACGTCAATGTATTGTCGAACCAATAAAGGCAATATTTCTTAACCTTTGAGGCCCCTAATAAGTACCTTTTGTATTAAACTCATTTGCGTAACGTTAATGAGTAATCGTTATATTATTACAGTTTAAACAGCTGTTACAATTAAATAATTGATATTAATATGACTAATTACTGTGTAGGTACCTTTATATTGAACTATATGGTATTAGCTTTGTATTTATTCTATAAAGGAATTAATCATTCGAGGAGCTCGTGGCTTAGTTAACAACAGCCGCGCGGATCGATCTCTGAGGTTAAGCTACGCTTGCCGAGGTTGTTCTGTGGATGGGTGACCATCATATACATATCAAGTTCCTCCGTGTTTCGGAAGGCACGTTATATTGTGGGTCCCGGCTGTCAATTTCGAAGATCTTTGACAGTCGTTAACAGTAGTCAGAAGCTTGAAAATCTGACAACCAGTCTTACCGAAGACAATCGTGTTATAGACCAGGTAACTGGGTTGTGGAAGTCAGATAGGCATTCGCTCCATGTAAAACACTGGTATTTAGCTGCATTCGGTGAAACTGATAGCCGACTCTAACATAGTTTGGAAGAAAGGCTAAGCCATGATGATGATTCTTTAAGGAATTATATGTTAGCCGTTTTTCACTCGCCTTCATCTTTGTTAGAACCTGAAGGGCGATGTTCTATTGATACAGATTTTGGAAACATGAAAGCTATCGAGTACCGAGGGCTTCACATTTAAAATTTACTTTAAAAATAGTTCTTCAGACACCCGATAGAGACGCTGATACATTTTTGCCAGCTAACCGGTTGTCGATAGTAGTAGAGAATCAGGGCTTCGAGTGAGTGTCGTGAGCTCAAATTGCCATGAATATATTCCTTGATTGCGTCTGTGGCGCCGGTAATGTATGCGACTACCGTGAAAGAGGTCTCGGGTTCAAGCCTCGGGTCGCGCCAAAAAGTCTTTTCTGAGTTCTCTGTTAAAAAAATCTCTGAGATTGTCCGGTTCGAGGTCGTAGACCTCCGTGCTTTGTCTCGGAGAGCACGTAAAGCCGTCTGTCCTGCGCCTGACCTCTCACTGGTCGTGTCGGTTTAGCCGTCCCATCAGTCTACGAGAGTAAAGAAATAGAGTGTAACCTACCTGTGTATTGTGCACACACTTGGACACTATAAACAAAGTCCTGCACAATTGGATGGTTTCAATTAAACTGGCCGTAGCCGAATATCGGCCAGGACGACATCATTAGGATACGCTAATTTACATGTTTTTTTCAATTTCCAGTTTGCGGTTTGCAACGCAGGGATCGGATCGTTTAGTAAGTATTGATTATAATTGTTATAATTACTCCTAGACCGCTGATCATTTGGTTCTCAGCTGAGACAAAATACTAATAGGCCTTTTTTAATTTGCATTAATATGTTCTCAGTAGTCGCCCGGAGTATGGTAACGTGCCTAGTATATAATAGGAATACACTCGCTCGCTATTACATGGAACTAACATTGTAAATAGCGAAGTGCTGTTGTATTTATACACTTTTGTATTAAAATTAGACAGTTTCAGCAGAAATAAGTAATTTGTCGAGTATGCCTATAGTATTTTAACAAAACCTGCCAAGTGCGAATCCGAATCGCGCACGAAAGGTTGCGTTCCATCATAATAAAAAAATACGAAATAAACACGATTTTTGTATGGGGACCCAGCCTAATATTTCTTTTTTGTTAGTAGTGGCAACGAAAACACATAATTTGTGACAATTTCAGCTTTCTAGCTATCACAATTTATGAGATACAGCCTGCTGACAGACGGACAAATAGACAGACAGACAGCCAACGCTTAATAATAGGGTCCCATTTAACTTTTAGGTACAAAACCTTAATTAAAACAAAGCCTAATAAATACATTTTATTACAGTATTCAAATCAGGCGACCAGACCATCGAGCTATCCTTAAAAGACATTCTCTCGCGCTTCAAGACCACCACACCGACTCCGGTCACCCAGAACTGGCTGAACAACTTCCTAGGACTGACGACGAAGGCGCCTGATGCTGTCACTCCTGGCAGCTCGCCACCTACGACGGTTTCTACTACAGTGGCTGAAAGTACTTCGGCGTCTACCCCTACGGCCGCTAGTGCAGGTTTCTAAGACATCTTTTTTCCTAACAAATTATTGTCCAAACGAGCCAGTTGCGCTCACCGGTAAAGGATCTGTGGGTTAAGCAAACCTTGGCGCGGTCATTCTATAGATGGGTGACCGCATAGTGGTATTTGAATATGGCGTCTCCGTGCTTCGGAGGGCACGTAAAAGGTCAGTCCCGGCTGTTTTCAATTAAGATAACAGTCGTTAAGCCACGTCAAAGGCCTTCGGGCTTGAACAACTTTGACACTAGGTTGACCACTAACCATACGACAAGAAGAAGAAGACTGTCCAAACGTTGGAAAGGGTCTACTTCCAAACGAGGGGTTGGGCCTAGAGTCCACCACGCTGGTTCGGTAAAAAAATAATGAATCTTCAAACTGGTATAACATAGTTCAAAGTCATCCTACAACTTTTGTGCCATACTAACTATTTCTCCAAATAGCTCTATCGATATGCCATTATTTTTTGTTGGCCGGCACTTTAAAAAAAGGCCCAAAATGATTGATTTATTTTCAGCTTGATCCGTCCAGTGATTTGGGCTGTGGTATATCACTATGTCAGTCAGTCACCTTCGTGTTATAATATATTACGTCGGGGAAAAAGTCTTATCGCATTATAGTATGTATGAACTAGTAATAAAATCTCTTTGGCTTCAAGAATCACAAATGAGTACACGGTTCATTAGGTTTTTTTCAGTGACCTCGTGAGGTACCCAAATATCGAGCTTTTTGTGTAGAGAAAAGATTTTATTACAAATTCACACATTATAATGCGAAAAGACTATTTCTCCGACCTAAAGGTAGCATTCGGTTCTTATAGCGACCGCGACGCGCGACCGCCACCCGCGACCATGGTCGCCTGTCGCGAGGCGACCCTAGCTTTCGGATTTCAGCGACGGCGACATCGTCACTCTTCCCGCAGTTTTAACGGGTGACGGTTGTGTTCTAGTGCAGTACGATATGTCGGACAATTATTCCGCAGCTAGGAAAAAAGTTATACAGCAGCTATTGGACGATGAAGAAGATGATGATATTCTTATTATGCTATTATCTATGCCTCCAGAAAAAAGAATGAGGATTGATTCAATCTTCACATCACGAGAAGAAGAGGGTTGCTTTCAAATACTCATAAAACAACATTTGAATTATAAAGAAGAAAAGTTCAGAAAATACTGTAGGTTAAATCATAAGCAGTTTTTAATAACTAATTCTATTAACTTCTCGTCCTCGTTCGGTGAAAATGCCGCCATTTTGATGTGCTTCTCGCCTGCGTCGCGTGACGGCACTGCCTCCAATGCGACCGAGTCGCTGTCGCCACGCTGCTCTCTAGCCACGCCCACCGGTCGCGCGTCGCGGTCGCTAGATTTGTTTAGTACTTCATATAAATCCATACTAAGCAGTGGGTCGCGCGACCCGGTCGCGGTCGCGGGTCGCGGTCGCTAAGAACCGAATGCTACCTTTATAAATATTTAGATAAAATATTTCTTTCTTACCAGCAGCCGCAGCCTCAGACGGAACAACAGCAGCTCCCGCCACACCATCGAGCTCATCTCCAACTACTGTAAACCCAAATAGCAGTACCCCAGGGTCTAGCACACCTACAGGGTCCACGCCAAGTGGGAGTACACCTTCAGGTAGTACTCCTGCCGGAGCCACATCTCCCGGGGCTACAGGAAGCCCAACAACACCTGTACCTGGTGCGAGCTCTACTACGGTAGCTGGACTGACAACTCCTACAATACCTGGAGCTAGTACTTCTCCAGTACCTGGACTGACTACTCCAACCTTACCTGGAGCAAGTACTTCATCATTACCTGGATTAACCACTCCTACCTTACCTGGTGGCAATACTACTCCGTTACCTGGAATGACTACACCTTTGATACCTGGTGGCAGTACTTCTGCGTTACCTGGACTGACTACTCCTACCTTACCTGGAGCCAATAGTTCTCCGTTACCTGGATTAACCACGCCTACAGTACCTGGATTAAGCACGAGTCCGTTACCTGGAATGACGACGCCGTCCATACCTGGTCTACCTGGTGGTTCAATGACTACTCCAACGATTCCAGGGCTCTCAGATTTGGGTAAAATGATGACAGGTAAATAAAAATTGACTTTTTTTTTAAATGTTGTAACTATTTTTTATTGTTTTGTTACTTCTGACTGCCTCCGTGGCGCAGTGGTTACGCTACCATTGCGTCGGGGAGTCGTGTGTTCGATTCCCACACGGAATAATTATTTGTTCGTTTACAAATAATCATTTCGGGTCTTGTTTCACTTTGTGTGCGCTGATTGTACCTACCCGTATGTTTGTAAAAGCAATTCTTAGAGAGTTGGCTTTTTAAAATGAAATAAAAGGTATTATATATGAAGACAAAATTACAGTTAGGTACTGTTCTACGACTGAATTAAGGCTAAAGGACAGTTCTACTATAACCTTACCTATTTGGTTTTACAGGAAGCACTCCATCTCCTCTAAGTATACCATCCACACCCGCAGGTTCTGGTTTCCCTACCATGCCTGGAGCACCTAGCATGCCCACTATGCCCGGCCTTCCCGGAGCCCCTACCGCACCTACCACCCCTAAAGTTCCCGGCCTGCCCGGAGCCCCTGCTGCACCTAGCACCCCCGCTATGCCCGGTCTTCCTGGAGCTCCTACCGGTCTTACCACCCCTACCGTTCCTGGCATGCCCGCAGCTCCCGGCGCCCCTACCGCTCCCAGCACCCCTACTATGCCCGGCTTGCCCGGAGCACCAGCTGGACTAAGCACCCCCAGTATGCCCGGCCTACCAGGAGCTCCTACCACTCCAAGCACCCCTGCTATGCCCGGAGCTCCTGCGGCCCCAAGCATGTCGTCACTTCCCGGTCTGCCCGGAGCCCCAGCAGCTCCCGCCATGCCCTCGCTTCCAGGGTCTCCAAGCTTACCTGATGCAGGCATGCCTTCTTTACCTGGACTGGGTGCCCCTTCGACGGCTGCGCCGAATGCAGGTAGATATTTCTACGTTTGTTAATCTAGTTTTCTTCTTATCGTAATGTTAGTGGTCAACCTAGTGTCAAAGTTGTTCAAGCCGCCCGAAGGTCTTTGACGTGGCTTAATGACTGTTATCTTAATTGACAACAACCGGAACCGACATTTTACGTGCCCTCCGAAGCACGGAGACGATCAATTCAAATTCCACTATGCGGTTACCCGTCTATGGAATAACCGCGCTGAGGTTTGCTTAACCCACAGATCGCTTACCGACCGGTGAACACAACTAGCTACAGGTTAACCTAGTGTCGAAGTAGTTGAAGTGTTTGAACATCCTCTGCACTGTGTCTACGTTCAGTTTGCTGTCTAAAACACCTAATTGTGTTCAAGTTGTTATGTGCCAGTTATCTTTATGGAGTATACACTATTTTTGTGATAACACTATTCTTATTTACAGGTGGAGACCTTTTCAAAGAGTTAGGGGATGACGCTGCAAGCATGTTTGGAAAGAAATAAATACCTTTGCAATAGAATTGTGAAATTTCATTTAAAAACTTAGTACCTACTTATAAACCCTGAACATGTACATAGATATCCGAATGCAACGGCGTGTATAAATAACCTGATATTATTTATGTAAAAATTGATCAGACGCCCTAGCGTATTGTTCGTGAACAAATTAATGCATTGATTAAATGAATTAATTCTTTTTTTTTCTTTTTTCGCAATAATAATTTTATATAGTACAAAACTATATAAAATTATTATTGCAAGTTTTCATTTAATGTAAAGTTATAAAAATTGTAAAGATAATAAATATGCGTGAACTATGTTCTTCCAAGGAGCCAGTTTTTAACAAAAAAAATAATAATATACCTATATTTTAATAAATAATATTATTTGCTGGATTCACTTCAGGGCAATTCGAATCACAAAAAGCAATGTTTTTTGGATTTTTAGTTAATTTTATTAAATAATTTAAATAACCTGGGAGACTAGGCTGTATGTGTATGTTGTTTCCTTTGCCTGCTTCAACAAAGGCAAAATAAACAGACGCTGATTCTTTTTTCGTATTTAACAATATTAATTATGATATTTTTATATTATTGATGTATTTTTATTATTACTAATACGATTTATCATAGACTAAAATGATTATTTAAAAGAATAATACCTTATGTGTTTTTTTTCCATATCGTCGGGGATAGTGCAAATCGCTAGCATTGGATAATACCGCGTATCTGCTTTTCATCAGATTTTACGAGAAAGTTAAATCTTTTGAATATCTTTATATATATTATTTTTAGTATCTTATAAAGCGATACTTAACTTAAGTGTCAAAATTACTATCAATCATAAAATTGTTAGTTGTTTGTCATTGTTTTTGTCTTAAATGGTCATAAAATTGTAAAGTTACAATACCTTATTTGTGGCTCGACGTTTCGATCAGTCACATTCTGACTGAAGCTCCTGCTAAGCGTCTCCTTGTGGCGCGAGTATCTGCACCTACCCTCACTTAATATCACTATTTTCATTTTTCAAAATTTAACACACAACACTTACTATGTACCTACTCTACATTAATCATCAATCTAGCCTATCTTCCAACTATGTTGGAGTCGGCTTCCAGTCTCACCGAATGTAGAATACCAGTATTTTAAGAGCGACTGTCTTTCACACCTACACAAGCCAGATATATAACACGAGTACTAAGACTGGTTGTCAGACTTTCAAGCTTCTGACTACTGTTAACAACTATCCACAATTATAACTTTTAAACTGTCTCGTTGCATGTTTAATATATAATAGGATACGCGAAAACAATCACTTTACACTCTACCAGGTATAACACTGATTATATAACACTATTGCAATCAAATAAAAGGATCTTCTAAACACATTATTTATATCACGATAGTTCTTAAATGTCCCGTGACGCACGCGCATGGAAGCGGCCGGCTGATGACTAAATATATAGGTTAAGTTGTACCACACCCCTATGCGCGTCATAGGCACAGGAATTTGTGTATAAGTCCAATTAATTATTTTATTTATTTTTTAAAGGACAACTCCCGTACTAAGAATTGCTCTTGTGTCGCGGGGACTTTTACAAACATACAAACAACGGACACAAAGCACAACCAGACCCGAAACAGTTATTTGTGGATCACACAAATAATTGCTCCCCGTGGGAATCGAACCCACGACCTCCCGACGCAGTGGTGTTGGCTTGGGTTTTTTAGGGGATGCAATTTATTTATTTTTAATGTGTAAATGGTTCAGGGCTGTCATTTTGAAAAAAGGTGCTGGGCGGGGAGGAAAAAATTGGCGACCCGACAAACATGAACAGCTTCTAGTCCATACTAATATTATAAATGTGAAAGTAACTCTGTCTGTCTGTCTGTTACTCAATCACGCCTAAACTACTGAACCAATTTGATGCATGCATGAAATTTGGTATGGAGATATTTTGATACCCGAGAAAGGACATAGGCTACTTTTTACCCCGGAAAAATGAAGCATTCCCATGGGAAAATTCAGGTGGCGGACGAAGTCGCGGGTAAAAACACATAAAAAAATACTACTACGACTAGTAGAGTTATGAACATTCAAGGCACTTAAATTAATATTTATTCTTGTATGAAAATAAATTGAAGAAATTATGAAAGCTCATAGACAAAATTTGTTGCTTATGATAATAGTTATCTAGTCCTGCGAAGTGTTTTATAAATAACCCTGTATATTTAAGGGTTTTTGACATACAAAATTGTTATTGCATCATTTCTTAAAGAGAAAAGAATACGGGAATCTTCGCGAGAGTCCATTTTGCATTGTTTTTCTAAAATTGGATATATTTACACACAAACAAACAGTGGACACAAAGTACAAATAATTGTCCCGCGTGGGAATCGAACCCTCTCGACGCACTGGTAATGGCGACCACCTTAACCCCTGCGCCACGGAGCAATCAGCTTATTATTTCAGCAGCCGAAATAGGGTCAGCATGTCTTAACCTGTTTCCTAAAAAGAGGGTATTTTAAAGGATACTTATCATAATAAAGTACAGGTATTTTAAAACACTAAATTTATTTAAATAATGACTAAAAGGCTTTTAATTTGAACGTCATACTTAATTATATTAATCTAGATACAATTAGATACTTAATATCTAAAGAAATATGGAAGAAATTTATGTTCAACAACTTAGTAGAGAGTCTTGTATACAAGGTTCGCGGCTGGAGGTATACAACATACAGAATTTATAACATCAGTGACACGTCTTATACAGCTGACGGTGACCTGTTTGATACAGATACTTTATTTTGGAAATACATATTATTCAATTATTAGTATTAAAATCAAGATAATTAGTCTACTATACATTTCTTAAGGGCATGCAAAGTCCCTAACATGCATTTGGCCAGCTTGTTGGACCCAAGGCTTAGGTCTTAGGCCATTACGCTATGACTTATGGGAGCTGAGTGATAACTGTATAAATGGAAGTACAAGGCAAGATATAACTTATACATATTTTACTATTTAAGATTTAAAACATTATATTCCGTTATACTCAGTCCATTATATTAGGTTGGGAAAAGTCTTTTCGCATTATAGTATGTATGAACTTGCAATAAAATCTCTTTGGCTTCAAGAATCACAAATGAGTACACGGTTCATTAGGTTTCTTTCAGTGAGCTCGTGAGGTACCCAAATATCGAGCTTTTTGGTGTAGAGAAAAGATTTTATTACAAGTTCATACATACTATACTGTGAAAAGACTTTTTGCCCGACTTAATAGTAGTTTTTTAACTAAAATAGGTTTATAGTGTGTTTAGGAATAAGAGGGTTATAATATAATGGACAGAGTATAGATCATTTACACATAATATATTCAGTTTTGTTGCACGGTTAAGCCTATAAAGCCAAACTGAATATGTCCAAAGCAAGACACGGCAGTGTGACGGAAAGACTTGCTTCAAGTTGCGTGATATTTCTACATGCGATCATTATAATACTTGTAGCGGCTCGCTACATACAGCGACATCTGCTGGGACCAGCGCGCAACCAACCACCACGCGCAGTGTGACTGACGTCACAAGTCCTAGATCGCGCTATCAAAGTTTGCACTGCAACTGACTATATATACAAGTTTCCGACTACAACAGTCGGGCAGCCTAGGCCCACCAGGCACTATTACCTCGCCTGGTCGGAGGATCCTCCCTTTGTGTTGGAGGAACATGATCACCTCCTTCCTCCACATACTTAACTTTATTGAGTACATAGTACTGAATGTAATATAAATTATAATATAGTGTATTGCTATCTATATGTTTGTTCATCCGGTACAGTTTTGTAGTCTTCACTGGAAGCCGCTGAAAAGAGAAAAATACATATATTATTGTACATACATACATAAAATTGCGCTGTTTTAACACGAATCTGTGGGGAGAGGTGTTTGATACACCTACATTTCGTCGTTTAAAATGTCAATCCATTAGTTTATAAATGTGAAAGTTAAAAATAAGTTTTTTTTTAATAACCCATCTCTGTCTCACTGCCGGGCAAGGGTCTCCTCCCGTAATGAGGGAGGGGTTAGGCCTTGAGTTCACCACGCTGACCAAGTGCGGGTTGGGGACTTTGCAAACCTTCAACAACTGTTCTAAAGAACTTTTATGCGTGCAAGGTTGCCTCGCGATGTTTTCCTTCACCGTTGGAACAAGTGATAATTAACACAGAAAAGACATTGGCGTGTTGCCTCGGCTTCGAACCATCAATCACTTGTGTGGGAGGCGCAACTTAAACCACTTGGCTACCACTGCTGTATATTCCATACTAGCTGACCCGCGCAACTTCACTTGCGTCACACAAGAGAGACTAGGTCATAGTTTTCCCAGATTTTGTAACATTTTTCACTGGTACTCTGCTCCTATTGGTCGCAGCGTGATAATATATAGCCTATAGCCTTCCTCAATAAATAGGCTCAAACACTAAAAGATTTTTTTCAAATCGGACCAGTAGTTCCTACAAACTCTTCAGCTTTATAATATTAGTATGGATTTTAAAATAAACTAACCTGCATCCAAACCACCCAAATCTTTAGCTCCAACCGTTTCCAACTCATTTACACCTTCACTCACAGATTGTTGCAACGAAGTAACAGCCATCGTTACCTCGTGACTCTCACTTGGCAAGTCCGTTGCAAGTAACATAGTACTATCATGAACATTATTTACTGTTTGGACGTCAGTGTTTGAGTAGTTCGGTCGGTCTACATCCATTTCATCGATAACCATTATTTGGACCAAGTTGTCCGTGTATTGTATATTTTGGTTACTAGATAGTACGTTTTCAGTTACAGGGAATTGTAGTTGTAGTTCTTGGGGCCCGTTGCTTGATAGTTCTGCTTGGGACTGGGTAGGTAGTGTTATTATTTGTTCGGACTCGACTATTGGGTGCGTTGAGGCTGGAAAGTTAAAACAAAGTTTCTTTTAAATATTTTATATAGACAAATTGATGTTACGAAGATACATAGAGGCCGATATAAGAATTTCTCTAGCATATGTGTGTTAAGTTCCCAGTTTATCAAATTAAAATGGGTGACTATGTTATATAATGTCTGTCTGTCTGTCACCAGGCTGTATCTCAGGAACAGTGATAGCTAAACAGTCGACAGTTTTTTTGTAGATAAATGATAGGGGACAGCACTTTAAACATCCTTTACTAACATGTTGCATGTTTAATATAATAATAGTATACAGGAAGTAACATGAACACGCATTTTCCCTCGAAATGCTTAACATTTCGCAGGTTACACTCGCCGTGATCGCTGGCTGTCACTCAACGACACGCAACATTGCCACAAAAAAGTGAATAAAGTAGTAATCTTACTTACCGTCCCAAACCTTATGATCGCCTTTCATCACAAATATATGATGTTTTAACAGCACATTATTGAAAAACTCCTCTCCGCACGTACACATATGTCTTTTAATATCGACTGAAGCTATCGGGGAATGATCTCCGTATATATGTTGCATCATCTGATGATCATCGTCAAATATCATTCGACATAACACACAAATCTGTACTTCAGGAGCCAAAGTTACTCCTTTTAGCAGATTTAGGAACTTTCTATTCCAATTGGCTATTCTTCTAGGTGGGAGATAATACTTTAGAACCGAATCAATCGTGACATTGTCTTCCAAAATGATATTTTTGCGGTGTTTTTCAATGTGACTGCGAAATAAATTGTCTCGTTTCGTATCGTAGGGACATAAACGGCATTGGTAGTAACCAGGATGGGTGTCTATATGCTCTAAAAGCTCTTGGGAGTCTTGAAAGGAGTCTAGACATATCGGACAGGTCCCACTGTGGTAGATTCCGTGATAAAGAAAATGAAACCATATATTTTTGACCAAGACGGTCTTGAAACAGACCGGGCAGATAGTTGTGGCTGTACGCCTTTCTGCGTTAGGGGTGTGTTGAAATTTTATATGTGCGATGAGAAGAAGTTTGTTGAAGAATATGTTGTTGCAGTAATCGCAGATGAAGATTTCCCGTTTGATGAACGTTGCGTCCGCTGTACTGTATAGATGTTGCGTTTTGATGTGTGCGACGAGTGTTGGTCGGTCTTTTTGTTTGCGGAGGCAGACCTGAAATGAAAAGTACGAAATATTTAATAAAAAGGTAAAAGTGTATTCATTGGAAGGGTGTTCACAATTAGTACATTATCATAATCATAATCAATTATTAGTCCACGAACATGGGTACATAACAGATCTTATAAATTAAACATACATTGTTCATTCACATTCTACCTAGAGGCGTGCGAACTTCTAGTACAACATAATTTACATGAAATAATAATGTCAATTAAATTCATCTAGTGATATTATTATAAAAAAAGTACAAAAACTTTGCTGTCTGGTATGACTGCTTGTGCTTTATTGAAACTCATGATGTGGTGAGTAGAATTTAAAGCATTTTTCGACTGATCGAGACCGAGTTAGTCTCAGGCAAGGCTTGAGGGTCTAATTTGTGAAGCACAGTGTAACCCAGGATTAATCAGGACAAACAGCTAGTGCAGTAACAAATAAAGTAAAACGATACTACACAACAGATAATAGTTCATATCAGCCTAGCCTTTCTTACAACTATGTTGGAGTCGGCTTCCAGTCTCACCGGATGCAGCTGAATACCAGTATTTTACATAGAGCAACTGGCTATCAGACCTCCACAACTCAGTTACCTAGGTTATGGAAGTCTGATACGCAGTTACACGAAAAAATGCGTTGTTAAACAAAACTTATTCAAAAATACGCAAAACAATACAAAAAGACCGCAAAATTAAGGTTATTATCGTAAGTAGAAAAAAAAATTCGCGCCAATATTTTTTTTTTTAAGAACACGCAAAGACATTTATCAAACAGCCTACTTACAGTACACATATGATTATTTTCATCTTTTATTAACTGCATAAGTAAGACTTTATGGGCTTTTCTTCGATGTATATCCACATCGGACTCGGAGCACCAAACTTTGCGTTTGCCGTCAGTGTCTTTGCAAATATCACAATAATACTTCCTACTAGTCTCTCTGCACTGCTTCACAGGAGTTCTCATAGTGTCTTTGTGTGACCGAAACATTTTGTTATTTGTACGATTTCTCACATATAACTAGTTTTATTCACAAAAAATAATCAATAACATTGCAGTTAGCAATCCACTTGGAATGAAAACCTTGTTTGACATTGACAAATTTGAAAATTATATTACATGGACTAGCATTTATAGAATTTCAAGCACCAAAAAGTTGTTAAAGCGAGACAACGCTATACAATATCTTCTTGTATAAAAGAGATAGCAATACAGTCGCGTTACTCTACAAATGGAACAAGCGGTGCATATTTACACGTTTCGTTCTACTCGAGTACAGTATACGGTTACGCTAATTTATTCGTTAAAAAAATAAATTGTAATTAATAAATTAATTAAATAATAATCTGCAGCGTTTATTAAAGATAAAAAGAAGTTTTAAATAATCTCTAGTTAAGAAGTAGTGTGTAATTTTTAAGTACAGATAGGAATCAGTTTTGATATAAACGAAACGAAAAAAAATCTTGTTCAGACAAAATGGCCGAAAGAAAGGAATGAAGCTTCCTTTATATGTAAAGAAATTTTGTGTAATTTTGGTGAAAAAGTGTTTCAATAATGAAGGAAATCAACATAAATATCGAAGGATATAATGTTAATGGGATTTGCGTTGGCTGTTTGAATTACAATCGTCGTATGCGTTACGATCCAGAGATAAAACAATGTTTCAAAATACTTGGAGATATCGAGGTAAATAGCAAGAATATGATATAATTCGCCTATAAAAGTCTTCTTAAGTGTATATAAAGTGTTAAAAGTAGATAATATTATGTAGTTTAATTCATTTTTGTTGATTTTGTTGAATGTAAACATAGAACAAAAATCCTTGGATCGGCCATTGTTTTAGTTTGTTTTTTATTTTTTAATCATTTTGCTGATGTTAGTTTTATATAGGTTTATTAATTATATTGTAAGACTTGAATATAGTTTAAATTATTATTTATTTTAAAGATATTTAGGTATGAATATTAGTATTGTTTTAGTAACTACGCAGTTATGGTTTAGGTTTTCTACCTACAGAGGTCTTGAGAGTCAATCTTTTTTTAACTCATTACTATGGAGGGAGGGGGTTAGGTCTTGAGTCCACCTCCCTGGTCTAGTAGGAGATCGGCACTTAGCATTTCTATGCCCTCAAGAACTGTTCTAAATAACTCTCAGGCATGCAAGGTTGCATCACGATGTTTTCCTTCACCGTTGGAACAAGTGATAATTATTTCTAATACACATAACTTGGAAAAGTCATTGGTGTGTTGTTTCGGGCTCGAACCTTTGACCGTTTATATTTGACGCACATACTTAGATCACTCGGCTATCATTACTTTTACTCATACGATAGGAGATCATTCAGGCTCCATACTTTGTTTTGTCTTTTTTAAAGTGCAGTTTTTCAGAAATGAAAATATGTCAAAAATGATGAATTTTCCCACTTGTATAACTCAGTCCAAAGCGATCCTACAACTTTAGCGCCATACTAACTATTGCTTTAAATGGCTAGTTCTATCGATATAATATGCCATTTGTTTTGGCTGGCGTCTAATTTCAAAAAGGCTCAATATTAATGATCTCTGATTGTATTTTTTTTTCAGGTGCCAGATGGTTTAGAAATCCAAGTATGTTGGGAATGCATAGCTTATGTGAAGAAGGCAATGAGGTTCAGAGATCAGATTCTAAGATCTTATGATTTTCTTATCAGCTACTCTCAGACGGTAAGAAAACAATGTTTCTTTCTGTATCATATTTATTATATGCACCAAATAGCTGTTTTATTTAAAGACATATAGGTATCTCGCACTAAGAATTGCTCTTGTGTCGCGGGGACTTTTATAAACACACAAAGAACGGACTCAAAGTACAACCAGACCTAAAACAACTATTTGTGGATCGCCCTAATGTTTCGTGTGGGAATCGAACCGACGCCGCGACGCTGTTAGAGACGTAATAAACACGGTGTCTTTTCGTTCCTTCACCTGTAATCCTACAAAATCTCTTGTTCTTATTTATTTACAATCACATAGCGGCTTGCGGCTTTACTCAGATACATAAAGAGCAGTCTATTATTTATGGACTAGCCGTTTTCGTACTCTGCACGTGTTCAATGTTTCATCCCCTATGTCAGAAATCGGGCCAAGAATAAATTCCTGAATTTTGTCGCCGTGAAATGCGTTGCGAATTGTCCTTAGTTAGGAAGTTGAGGTTTCGAGGAAAAGCTCGTAAAGCCGTTAGTCCTATGCTTGACCTCTCACTAGACATGTCGGTTATCCGTCCCAATGGACTATAAGAGTGAAGGAATAGAGAGTGTACCTGTGTATTGTGCACACACTTGGACACTATAAACAAAGTCCTGCACAGTTGGCTGGTTTCAATAAAAAGTCATAAAATCCTAAATTTTCCTTACAGAGCACGTTCCTAGAGTCTCCAAAAGTATTTGAATCTCAGTCTACGACCAGGATATCTCAATCAGCTGTGCGTACAGAACCGGATGAATGTAGACCTTTCACTGACGAAAAAGATTTTGATGTCAAGACCGAAGACGGAAACTATGAGTTTGGTAAGACTTTTTGTTATATTTTTCTCTTCGTATTGCCCGCAAAATAAATCTTATTAGTTGACTAGCGCAAAAAAAAAAAAAAAAAGACCAAGAGGGAGACCCAAGACCACGTGGACAGAAGTGTTGCGGCGAGATATGAAGGCATGTGAGGTTGAGGAAGACGACGTCAAGGATAGGGCGAAGTGGAGGGAAAATGTAAGTTAGGTTAAGTAGGCTGACTCCACTACCATATGGGACAAATGGCCAGGAAGAGAGAGAGAGAGAGAGAGAGAGAGAGCTGACTAGCGCAACTTCGCTTGCGTCACATAAGAGAGAATGGGTCATAATTTTCCCCGCTTTTGTAACATTTTTCGTTGCTATTCCGCTCATAATGTTTGTAGCGTCAAACAGTAAAATAATATGCGTGTTTAAACAAACAAACTCTCCAGTTTTATACCCGTTGTTATGAACCTGGTAGTAAATCTATACTAATATTATAAAGCTGAAGTGTTTGTTTGTTTGAACGCGTTAATCTCGGAAACTACTGGTCCGATTTGAAAAATTATTTCAGTGTTAGATAGTCCATTTATCGAGGAAGGCTATAGGCTATATATCACCACGCTACGACCAATTGGAGCAGAGTACCAGTGAAAAATGTTACAAAAACGGGGAAAATTATGATTCTCTTATGTGACGCAAGCGAAGTTGCGCGGGTCAGCTAGTTGATCTATATGAGTATGTATTTACAAGTGCATAAGTTTATCAGTTATCTGGTTACCATAGTACAAGCTCTGCTTAGTTTGTGAGTTGTCCGATGACATTTATTTATTTAGTCTCTTACCAAACTCTCTAATTCATTTTCTACGCAGAATGTCCAGTCGAAGTCCCAATCGAAGTCCCTATTAAAGAAGAGATAGAACAGTTCGAGTTTCCTTTCGAACTACCCTCGCCAGTGCAGGACGCGTCATCAGAAGATGATATACAACTGTCCAAACTTAAAAAGAATAAAGTTAAGAAAAAGAAAAAGAAGAAAGAATTGCAGGTACGATATTTTTCTTTTTTTTTTAAAGACAACTCGCAATCTAAGATTTGTTTGTGTCGCGGGGACTTTTATAGACATACAAACAACGGACATAAAGTATAACCAGACCCGAAACAACTAGTTTTGGATCGCACAAATAATTGTTCCACGTGGACATCGAACACACGACCTCCCGACGCAAAGGCGCATAACCTCGGCAAGTGTAGCTTAACCTCAGAAATCGATCCGAGCGTCTGTTTTTAACTTGGCTACGAGCTACTCTTGGGAGCATAAAAGTTAAATTCTTTAATTTAAAACCTGTCATTAAAATGTTCTTTTGCAGGAGGAATTAACCGAAGATAATACCAAGACTGAAACTGTATCTAAAAGGAAGAAGAAAACTTCCGAGGTAATTTACTTATATACTGATTATTCACTCGTACGGCTTTATCCGAGTAACCCCCGGTTTCTGAGGTACATTTAGCGGTAGTTTATCTATTCAATAGCGTTTAAACTCATATAAAAAACGCTATTTAATAGCATTTACTTATATACCGACTATCCGCCTGTCCACTTTACCCGAGTAACCCCCGGTTTCTGAGGTACATTTAGCGGTAGTTTATCTATTCAATAGCGTTTAAACTCATATAAAAAACGCTATTTAATAGCATTTACTTATATACCGACTATCCGCCTGTCCACTTTACCCGAGTAACCCCCGGTTTCTGAGGTACATTTAGCGGTAGTTTATCTATTCAATAGCGTTTAAACTCATATAAAAAACGCTATTTAATAGCATTTACTTATATACCGACTATCCGCCTGTCCACTTTACCCGAGTAACCCCCGGTTTCTGAGGTACATTTAGCGGTAGTTTATCTATTCAATAGCGTTTAAACTCATATAAAAAACGCTATTTAATAGCATTTACTTATATACCGACTATCCGCCTGTCCACTTTACCCGAGTAACCCCCGGTTTCTGAGGTACATTTAGCGGTAGTTTATCTATTCAATAGCGTTTAAACTCATATAAAAAACGCTATTTAATAGCATTTACTTATATACCGACTATCCGCCTGTCCACTTTACCCGAGTAACCCCCGGTTTCTGAGGTACATTTAGCGGTAGTTTATCTATTCAATAGCGATTAAACTCATATAAAAAAACGCTATTTAATAGTATTTACTTATAATATACTGACTATCCGCCCGTACGGTTCTACCCGAGTTACCCCCGGTTTCTGAGTTACATTTAGCGGTAGTTTATCTATTCAATAACATTTAAACTCATTTAAAAAACCACTATTGAATAGATAAACTACCGCTAAATGTACTTGAGAAACCGGGCCTTAGTCTTATTATTAAACGTCGTGTGTGTTTGAAACAACCGTAGCCAGTCGCGCTCACCGGTTGGTAAACGATCTGTGGGTAAAGCAAACCTTGGCGCGGTCATTCCATAGACGCGTGACCGCATAGTGGTGTTTGAATAGGCGTCTCTGTGCTTCGGAAGGCACGTAAAAAGTCGGTCCCGGTTGTTGTCAATTAAGATAACAGTCGTTAAGCCTCGTTAAAAGCCTTTTGGGCGGCTTGAACAACTTTGACACTAGGTTGACCACTAACCATAAGTGTAATAATAATGTCTTTTTTCACAGGACCGACAAGATGCCTCTCAGAAAACATCTAGAAAATTAAAGAACCTTCCAGAAAATTTGGTAGAGCTTTATACGATGACCGAAGATGAAATGTGGGAGGTACGTACGTAGGGATAACTAAATATGTAACTCAAGTGTCTGACTGACATACCCCCGGTTTCTGACGTACATTTAACCGTAGTTTATCTATTCGATAGCGTCAAAACTCATACAAGAAAAACACTTTTGAATAGATAAACTACCGCTAAATGTACTTCAGAAACCGGGGGATAGTGATCTATCAACGCACAGCACAAACCACTGGATCGAGCTGAAATTTGTCATGCAGGTAGATATTATGACGAAGGCATAAGGCTAAGAAAGGATTTTGATCAATTCCACCCCCAAGGGTATAGGGAGGGGTTAAGCCTTGAGTCTTTCACGCTTGCCAAATACTGGTTGGGCGCTTTGCATGCCGTTTAAAAATATTTTGTTTCAAATAGTTTTTTAAAGAATTATGAGACCAAACTAACAATGATTAAAACCCGGTTTCTGAGGTACATTAAGCGGTAGTTTATCTAATCAATAGCGTTTAAAATAATATAAAAAAACGCTTTTGAATACATAAACTACCGCTAAATGTTAGTAATGTTACCTCAGAAACCAGGGGTTAATCATTGTTAGTTTGTTGGCATCGAAGATGTTTTTTCTTTCAGGTTCGACAGCAGGATAAGAACAGTCCCGAGTTTACAAAAATGAAGCACAAATGTGAACACTGTATCATTGTGTTTAACACTCGCAAGTTACACCAAGACCATATGAACGGGAAACATCGACCGGTGAGTGGAGACCCGATTTTCTTGTTATCTTATGTGATAGTCAATTAGAGACCTAATTTTAAGCAAATTAAATTATTGTATTGCGAGTGTGTGCGTGCGTGCGTGCGTGCGTGCGTGCGTGTGTGTGTATGTAAAATCGCTTATAAATCGTTATTTTTGTTCACAGAAAGGCCCATCGAGTCATCAATGTCCCATCTGCCTCGCGTACTTCGTAACTAAAGACCACCTCTCTCGCCACCGCGCGCTACACTTGTCAGCGTTCAAGTGCGCGCTGTGCTCAGTCAAGAGCTCGCTCAAGTGCCGCATGCTCAAGCACCTCGCTCAACACACGCACGCGCCCACCTACCACTGCCAACACTGCGGCACTCACTTCAGGTACTGTAGCTACTATACTGCGCGCTGTGCTCAGTCAAGAGCTCGCTCAAGTGCCGCATGCTCAAGCACCTCGCTCAACACACGCACGCGCCCACCTACCACTGCCAACACTGCGGCACTCACTTCAGGTACTGTAGCTACTATACTGCGCGCTGTGCTCAGTCAAGAGCTCGCTCAAGTGCCGCATGCTCAAGCACCTCGCTCAACACACGCACGCGCCCACCTACCACTGCCAACACTGCGGCACTCACTTCAGGTACTGTAGCTACTATACTGCGCGCTGTGCTCAGTCAAGAGCTCGCTCAAGTGCCGCATGCTCAAGCACCTCGCTCAACACACGCACGCGCCCACCTACCACTGCCAACACTGCGGCACTCACTTCAGGTACTGTAGCTACTATACTGCGCGCTGTGCTCAGTCAAGAGCTCGCTCAAGTGCCGCATGCTCAAGCACCTCGCTCAACACACGCACGCGCCCACCTACCACTGCCAACACTGCGGCACTCACTTCAGGTACTGTAGCTACTATACTGCGCGCTGTGCTCAGTCAAGAGCTCGCTCAAGTGCCGCATGCTCAAGCACCTCGCTCAACACACGCACGCGCCCACCTACCACTGCCAACACTGCGGCACTCACTTCAGGTACTGTAGCTACTATACTGCGCGCTGTGCTCAGTCAAGAGCTCGCTCAAGTGCCGCATGCTCAAGCACCTCGCTCAACACACGCACGCGCCCACCTACCACTGCAGGTACGGTGGCTTGAGATCACATTTTTGAGATAGCGCACAATTTGAGACTAATCCTTTAATAATGAATATGGTTATAGTTTGAGATTGAAAACAATTTTGGATCACTACATCACAATTTTTATGGTTTCAATAGATGTCCCCCACACACACACACACACACACACTTTTGAGTGACTCAACTCTATTTTGAGATCAAATTTTAAGATTTATTATTTTAAGATCTCTCTATAACGAAGACATGTCATTAGTTACCCAACTGTCACTTTTGTTACCCAACATGAGATCACACCGGGCTTCGCATTCAATTTGGAGATCAAACTCTTTTTTTGATAATCGCTTTTATTATAAAAGTAATCTTTCATCGACAGTAATATTCCAGAGTGGTCCCAGTTTGAGAGTGATCTTTACTTTAAAGATATATCCTACAATGGTTGTAATGTGAAAGTAAGTTTACAAAATAATACGTATTTTTTTTGTCAACAGCACAAAATCCAAGCTGACATACCATCGCGCCGTTTGTAAGCAAGAGAAGCCGCAGTGCGACTGCTGTGGCAAGGTCTTTGCTAATAAGATGACACTCAAATACCACCTCAAGTAAGTAATTCATCCTATGGTTAGTGGTCAACCTAGTGTCAAAGTAGTGTAAGTGTTTGTGGTGAACTGTTGTCATGTTAAACAACAAGCGTGACTTGTATCACGGAGACGCTCAGCTCAAACACTGCACCTACATCTATGTAATGTACAAGTTAACACACTGATCGTTTATCAAATCTTTTAAAGCAACTCTTGTATAATATAATATGTCATTAATTACGATGCTTTCCTTCACCGTTGGAACAAGTGATCAATATTTCTATTAAAATAAAATAAAATTTAACTCATTAATGTCCCACTGCTGGGAAAGGGTCTCCTCCCGTAATAAAGGAGGGGTTAGGCCTTGATCCCCCACTACACTGGTCAAGTTGGGGACTTTGCATACCTTCAAGAACTGTTCTAGAGAACTCTCAGGCATGCAAGGTTACATCACGATGTTTTCCTTCACCGTTGAACAAGTGATCATTATTTCTAATACACACATTACTTTGAAAAGTCATTGGTGTGTTGCCTTTAGCTTGAACTAGCGACCACTTACGTGGGAAGTACTCGTTTTGTTTAGTAATAATGGGTTCAATTTATATTTTTTTATGGTGTTTTCACAGGGTAGCGGACCCACAGAATAAGACTGCGCCTAAAGAAAAGATGTATATACCGTGCAAAGGATGTGATAAAGTGTTCCATTCTAAAAAGAGTTATAGATCTCATGTGTAAGTGTACTAAATATTTTGATAATAATTTATTTGTAAATTGTTTTTTTTTCTCGCGCTAAAAATTGTTCTTGTGTCGCGGGGACTACAAACAAACAAACAACGGACACAAAGTACAACCAGACCCGAAACAAACTATTGGTGGATTGCACAAATATTTGTTCCGTTTAGGAATGGAACCCGCAACCTTGTAGTGGGTGGACAAACCTAAACCACTGTGCCACGGAGGCTGAAGGTAGTCGTGGTTTTAAATGTGGTTTAAATACCGTTATACCGGACTTCTTACAAAAAATATCTTTCACCAAAAGTATAGAAACCCTTATTTCTCCGTAACTTAGCATACTTAAGACCTATCATTAACAAATCTTTTTCAGCGTGATCCACGACGGCGTGACCTATCCATGCCCGATTTGCGGCAAGCTATTCCAATGGAAGCGCAACCTGGCCCGCCACACGCGCAACCACCGCGAGCGCGAGGCGGGCGAGCTGCACGAATGTCGCGCCTGCAGCAAGAGCTTCGCCAGCAGAGACTGCTACAACAACCACATGCGGCTCAGCAAACGACATGTGCCGCCACATCACTACCTGTGAGACATTTTTCGGATTTTTCGGATACGGGTTTTGGAAATTTCGGATATGGGTTCGGATATTTCGGATACGGGTTCGGATATTTTGGATACGGATTCGGATTTTTTGGATAAGGGTTCGGATATTTATCAGGACTAAGGTGTGAATCAGAATTCGGATGCGGCTCTGGATACGGATAAGTTTTAAGATTCTGGTACGGTTGTGGATAAATATTAGGATTCGGACAGTTTTGGACAATATTCAGGATTCGGATACGGTTCTAGATTTGGGTATATTTCAGAATTCTGATATGCTTACGGATAAATTTTAAGACTCGTAGAGTTTTCGATCATTTTTAGGATTCGGATAAACTCAATTTCGGTTTTTTCTTATCTCATGTTAAGTGGGTCAACCCCCAAAAACATGCATAAAGAGAGTTGGCAGATGTTTTTACAACCGACTGCCTAATGTCGACCCTCCTAATATTATTTTCTTTTATTTCCAGACATGAATGCAACTACTGCGGCAAGAAATTCGCGACAAAATGGTGTCTCACCGATCATATAGACTGGGACCATTTGAAGAGAATCAAATATCAGTGCCGCGTGTGTTTTAAGGTAAAGTATTACATTAGCTTAAAGCAAGCGCCAAATATCTTTGTGTGTGAATATAGCAACAAGTTAAACTGCGATGAAGTTAAAAAACCTTTAGTTAACGTATTTTTGGATATTTTTAATGTCATGTATGTGAATATAGCAACAAATCGCTGTACCCGAAACATAAGTACAAGAGACGTATGGGTAGCGTTGCCAGGTCGCCAAACCTAATAGCCGGACAGACCAGCCAGTTTCGCCGGATATTTGGTTAAAAAAGCCGGACACCCTATATTATTCAGGATTTTCTCTTACGGTTCGGTAGTCGACTCGCCGACGCACGGCCACGCTCGGCGGCAGTGCTCGATTGTTTGCGAACTATAAAAGCCGGACAAGATGGACACCGTTTAGTTTAGCCGGACATGCAAACAAAAAGCCTAACTATATCCGGTTTTATCCGGACGCCTGGCAACGAAACGTATAGGTACAAGGAGTGCGTGTCACGGAGACGTAACAACTACGTACTTCCATTCCGTCTGTTGCACTTTTATTCTCTCTTAATTTTATTACTACTAACTCGCAACGGATTGCAGCTTAATTCAGAAACAATAAGTAATTTGGAGTACAAAAAGTAAAAAACATTTCTAGTTTAAGTCAATTACAAAAATATCAATATCACTTTGTTTGACCAGTAGCTCGATTCTTTTCTACTATCGGCTACCGACAACCGGCTAGCTATCGAGAAATTTTACACGAAAATCTGTTTAGCGCCTTTACCGGGCTCCTTAAGAACTATTTAGGCAGTGCATTTAATATGTCAAACTCGATACTCGACAGTTCGACTGTAGTAAATGCGCTACTGGAAATACAACTTTGTGGTCTACAGTCTAGTACACTACAGTCTATAATTATTTATTTGATTAATTTGCAGGCTTTCAAAACAGCTAAAATAATGGTAGCACACATCAACAATATACACGAGGGCAAAAACAAAGAAGATGAAGGCGAACATCTATGTGAAATATGCGGGAAATCTTATAAGGTAACATTATAATAATCTATATTGAAGCCGAGAATCAAACCTTACAATTCGAGTTTTATAGTGCGATACTGCTCGGAAAACTGAGGTGATAATTGCCAGTAAAAAAAATCATTAGTCTCTAGTTCGATTACTTGGTAAAATTTTCGCTACGATAGCTTCTTTGATAATATTAGTCTCGGAATCGATTCCCGGGCTAAAATATATTATTATGGCAATACACTCACCCCTTAATACATAGGACTAACATTGTTATTGCGAAACGTAGGTTTTGTTCAAACACCTATCATATTATTTTAATAATTCTCCTCCATTTAATTTAGCTCTAATACAATCATTAAAATCCGTTCAGTAGTTTTTACCTGAAAGAATAACAAACATCCATTTTCTCAAACTTTCGCATCCTACTAATATTATAATCTATACTAATATTATAAAGCTGAAAAGTTTGTTTGTTTGAACGCGCTAATCTCGGGAACTACTGGTCCGATTTGAAAAATTATTTCAATGTTAGATAGGCCATTTATCGTGGAAGGCTATAGGCTATATATCATCACGCTACGACCAATAGAAGCAGAGTACCAGTGAAAAATGTTACAAAAACGGGGAAAATTATCAGTCTCTTATGTGCCTGCTGTCAGCTAGTTGTAAATATGGATGTAAGTTTGTTACTCTCTTACGAAAAAACTACTAGATGTAACCAACTATGGATGTATTTACTAGTCCGAAACATAGATTATTTTATTTTATTTAAATGGAAGGTACATAGCCTATAACCTAGATTAACACAGGATATTTTTTACTTTAAGAAATCTTTTCACGCGAACGAATTCGTGGGCGAAGTTTATAATGTTACTAGCTGACCCGGCAAACGTTGTTTTGCCATAAAAATTAAATAAAATAAACATTGTCCAGCGGACAAAATTGTAAATCTAAACCATTCTCAGATCCACTTGAACACACACAAAAAATTTCATCAAAATCGGTCCAGTCGTTTAAGAGAAGTTCAGTGACATACACACTTACAGAAGAATTATATATATAAAGATTAGCATGTAAGTATCTATTATAATATCATGTGTTTAAAATTACAGACAGTAAAACGACTCAAAGGCCACGTATGGGCGATGCACACGAAACGGACGAACACAAAGAGTTTCAAATGCAAGCTTTGCCCCGCGACTTTCACTTGGCAAACAAGTATTTATAAACATATGAAGATGATGCACGATGTAAATAAGAAGACTCCTACTAAGGTAACTAATATCTATACTAATATTATAAATGCGAAAGTAACTCTGTCTGTCTGTTACTCAATCACGCCTAAACTACTGAACCAATTTGCATGAAATTTGGTATGGAGATATTCTGATACCTGAGAAAGGACATAGGCTACTTTTTACCCCGGGAAAATTACGCATTCCCATGGGAAAATTCAGGTGGCGGACGAAGTCGCGGGTAAAAGCTAGTCAATAAATAAACCTAGCCTTTCTTCCAACTATGTTGGAGTCGGCTTCCAGTCTCACCGGATGCAGCTGAATACCAGTGTTTTACATGGAGCGACTGTCTATCAGATCTCCACAACCTAGTTAACTTATAACACGTATATTAAGAATACTATAATTGGACTATTTCAAACGTGCGAACTAAGTCATGTCATTATATCGGAGTCTCTCGCTCGCACTTACACATTGTCACATTACTATGATTCTTTTTATTATGACGCACGTTCTTAACGGTCTGAGTATAAGAAATTATTTTCTAAAATAACTCAATTTTTTAATTTCAGGCCCGAGCAATCCCAGTGAAGAAAGAAGAGCCTTACCCGGGCATCGACCTCGCTAACCGCATGCAGTACTTCCAACAAAACATAGCTGGAAACTTAAATATTGTACATATACAACCTTTGCAAGTGACGCAGAACTTAGTTTAACTCATTAGTGTCCCACTGCTGGGCAAGGGTCTCTACCGAAATAAGGGTAAACCCCAATATTCTGGCTAATTTTTAATTTATATCCCTTAAAAAACTGTTTTATTTTTGTGATAAACTTAACCCATTACTGTCCCACTACAGGGCAAAGGTCTCTTCCCAGAATAAGAGAGGGAGGAGAGGAGAGATCAGAAACCGGGGGTTAGCGGTTTCTGAGATACATTTATCGGTAGTATATCTATTCAATAGCGTTTGAACTCATATGAAAAAGCTGTTTGAATAGATAAACTATCGCTTAACGTGCCTCAGAAACCGGGCATAAGTCCAACATACTAGCTGATAATAACTTTGTATTCCTTCAAGAACTTAATAATATAACATTGCTGTCCCACTGCTGGGCAAGGGTCTTATTCCGAAATGAGGGAGAGGTTAAGTCTAACATATTATATTGTCACTTTGCATCCCTTCAAAAACTTAATAATTTAACCCATTATTGACCTACAGCTAAGCAAAATAATCGCGGTAAATTCACTCTCTGTATCATTGACTATCATAAGTGTCAGCATTTGACCTGAATTAATAAATGATTTGATATTGAATCCTGAATAAGGGAATTAATTAGTAAGACAGTACGTTTTAGTGATATAACTTGCCATAATTTATATTTAAGTATAGATATAAGGTTTTATACAAAAGATTTATACAATAAAGTTAATGGTGATAATGATGATTTTTATTCCAAAATACTGTTTTAATTACACCAAACAAAATTTAAGTTTGTTGACTGAGATCTTTGCTCTGAAACGGCTGGACCGATTTCGACAGGTTTTTCATACAGCATAAAACTGATATATCAGAATACCTACGGCTGCCGTCTAAACATATCGGGTTCGAATCCCTTATCCAGCCTGTTTTTCTGCCAAGTAACTGATTAGTGATAAGTTATTCTACAGAAAGTCTTTACAATTTTAACACATAAATCTTCGCCTGGAATAACTCTATCTATTAAAAAACCGTATCAAAATGTGTTGCGTAGTTTTAAAAAAAGACAGCCGAAAGCGACTATGTTTGATACTATGTAGTGAAAAGTATTTTAAATAAATAAAACCCACAGCTCCTTAACTTAATATATTAAATTACAAAAAAGAATTAATTGAACTATTTCTTCTTATTCTGTTGGTTTCTGTTCTGGTTGCCTCCGCCGCGGCCGGCGAGGGGAGCTGGTCGTCCGCGGTTACCGAAGGCACCTCGGTTACCGCCGCGACCTGTACGCATGTTCTGACCACCACCTCTGCCTTTCTGGACTTCGCTTCTGCTGCGGGATTTTACCTGAAAATTTGAATAAGGCTTATTTAATATAATATACTCCAGCCATTTTAAACAAGCAAACTAAGTCATATCATTTTAACCAAGTCTCTTGCCCACACCTATACATTGACACATTCTTACTATTCTTTTGATTATGACATAGACATAGATTTTCTGTTATGAGTTTTTTGATAGACCAGAGTTAGGAAGTTGAAGTCGTAGACCTTCCTGCCTCAGACAGGATATAAAGCCCAAAAAGGAATAGAAAGTGTATCTGTATATTGCGCACACCCTTGAACACAATAAACAAAGTCCTGCACTGTTGGTCAGTTTCAATGAAACTAACTCCCATAGCCAGATACTGGCTAGGAGGGCATTGTAATTAAATATTAAGATTCTCTGTATGTCTTACAATAGTTCCAATGCTAAACAGATTATTATGATAGGCATAATTATATTATGAGGATGTTGAGGGCTTAAAAGACAATGATAACTAATTAGGACAAAAACTAGTGGATGATAGTCAATAAGTTGCTTCTATGACAGAAAGAACCGTGTTAACTTAGATTTAAGTACTTAGTTCTTGTATGTAGGCTTTCTGTATTATAAACTATAGAGCTGTTTACATAATGTGTATGTCATGAATCAAAGCCACTTGCAATGAATCTCGGTTCAATCAAAATAAGTAGGTACTATGAGTATAAAGACAATTGATTTGTTTAATAACAATTCTGTGGAAGCTTAAATTTACTTTTCATAATGATGACTGACTTCAGACATCAGGAAACTCGGATTCTGAATCATCCCATATTGCAACATATTACAATCACACAAAAATCCATATTTACGATAGAATTCACACTTTTTATCCATTCAAAGGTAGAGAAAACATTCAGAACCCTTTTGTATTATAAGCTGTTCCTATAAAGCTCCCCAAAAGTAAAATAAAACAAAAAAACCATACCTGAGTTTCTTCTTTCACCATGTCAATAACTTCGTCCGGAATCCTCAAGTACTTTATAGTACTACCTCTAATATAACATTCAGGCATTCTCCAGAACTTATCACCGTCTCTCGACGTACAAATAACTTCTCGAAGGTTGATATTCATCCAGTTATCGCAACTAACGAGATGACCGTTGTATGTTTCGCCATTTTTTAGTTCGACTAACATTGGATGGTTCTGCGCCGTTCGGAGTAATGATAGTGGCAGCATTTTGTCTTTTAAACTTTATTTAATAAGATATTAATGAATAAAGATAGTTTTTCAGTATTTGAGATTTGTTTGTTACTTTGTTATGACAGTTTGAGGTTATGTTTAAGTTCTTTTTAGTTGACACCGCGCCAATTGTAAAAATTGGTCGATATTATACAATTGTAAAGTTTTTATTTGATAAAAAATTGGTAAATAAATATTCGATAATGTAAGTAAGATGAAACGAAAGATATAAAGGTCTGATTTACGTAAAATCTTAATATTTTTTTAAAAGTTTGTGTAAACTGTAGTTGACTTTAAAAAGAACCTAATTTCTTTTTAATTCGATGACAGTATGAAGCTTGTAAGTGTATAAAAGAGAAAGTAAGCAAAAAAATTACAGTAACAACCATTTAAAAAATCATGGATTAATTTAACTTTATAAAATATCAATCTAGCGCAGATTTAAAAGATATTTCAATAGTTAATGTTGTAATAATACAAAATAAATATTTTTCTGTACGATAACTTTTTCTGCGTGTAACGAAACGCAACTGTCACGAATTGTGTTTCAAGTCCCGTAATCTTAAAGTCCGTACTTTAAGCTTAAATAAATTGGTATTGTTCACTCATCTGAAAGCCAATATTCAGTAAAAGAAAGAGACCGCTAGATACGCACTTGTATAAATAAAAATTAAGGTTAGTTCTGGAACGTTGTCTCGCTAAAATCTACTAAAATGACAGTTGACTTTTATTAAATTCAGCTGATTGAAGTTATTACTCGAAATAACTGGAAATTTATTAGAAAACTCGACTGTAAGTATCTTAAAACATTAAATAAACCTTTCTATATTGATTTAAGCCTTTATTACAGTTTACGGGCTAATTAACGTTGGTAAAACATGACTTTTTTTCGGGACATACCGCGTGTTCTAAGACGTATCAATTACGATCTATTTTATCGCTATTTTCACAATATTACGACCTAAATATCATATTTAAACTTCATAATCAACTTCTACAACTTTATATTTAGTATTTAACGTGTATTTAGAGTTCAAATTGTCGTATTTTTATTATAATAAGCCGGTTTGTCGGCATTCATTTTGAAAGACAAAAAAACAATACGATATCCCGTTTGCACTAAGGTGGGCATGATGCGGCTGAAAAAAACGACTATTGTCTTTGCCGTTCTTGGTCCACGTGGATATTGGAACTTTTAATGTATTATATTAACTTTTTTATATAGAAATTAAACCATTTTGGTGGTTTATTTATTTATTTTATTATATGTTTGTTTTTTTCGCCCGTGACGCAGTAGTTAAGGTGTTAAGTGCGTCGACCTGTACATGTGGAGGTGGTAGGTTCGATTCCCACATGGATAATGGATAAAATATTGTTGTGATTTTTAAAAAGTAGTTATTTTATTAACATTTTTTTTATTTATTACATCACACCTGTTATACCCAAAGGTTTAAGGATGAGTTGGCTGAAATACACCAATACTTACTCATTTTTAGAAAATTATTTATAGCCTTTTTTATAATTTAAAATTTGATTAATTTAATTTGCGATATAATACAAATATTAAAACAATGAAGTACAAAAAATACTTTCAATACACACTTTCACCTAGACCACCATGGCCATGTGTACTTTGTGCCTCCCAAGTATTTGTAAAATTAAACCATCTCTTTAATTTTAATTAAATTTTCAGTAGTAACTCAAGATGCCTCAAGCTCGTCGCAAGACTCCCTTCAGTGGGAAAGCAAAGAAACAACAACTACAGACTAAGAAGAACAAAACATCCACATTGTTGATGTCCAGTAAGTTAAATGAATATACCTTAATATTGTCCCACTGCTGGGTTAGGATCTCCTTCTAGAATAAGCCACACAGGTCCTGCAGGCTGAATCCTGACAGTCATATATCAGCTTAGCCTTTTTTCCAAGCTATGTTGGAGTCGGCTTGCAGTCTCACCGGATGCAGCTGAATACCAGTGTTTTACATGGAAAGACTGTCTCTCCTCTGACTTCTCCTAGACCTAGCCCTCCACAAGCCAGTTATCTGGGATATAACACAATACCCTTTGATAAGACTGGTTGTCAGACTTTCAAGCTTCTGACTACTGTTAACGACTGTCAAAGATCTTTGAAAATGACAGCCAGGACCCACAATTGAACGTACCTTTCGAAACACGGAGGAACTCGATGTGTCAGATGATCACCCATCCACAGAACAACCTCGGCAAGCGTTGCTTAACCTCAGAGATCGATCTGGCTGTCGATAACTAAGCCACGGGAGTGAAATTGAAAGTGAAGCTAATAGCTTTGTTTGGTGTAATTTATTCTCGTATAAAACCAGTGTTTGATCATACGCTAGTTTGAAATTTAAAACTACGATTTGTCTGAACCACTCAAATTGGATTTTCGACTCGTTGCTGTCGGGAGTAAGCCTGCTCATCTTAGCAGTTCTTTACACTACTATCCTCACCACAGATTCTGTAAAATAGGCTCTCATTATGCTGATCTTAGAAGTTTTTTATCTTCCTATCCACACCACAGATGTTGTAACACGCTCTCATTATCCTTGTTTTCCACAGCATCAACAGGGACAACAGCATACGATGTTATATCGGTCAACTATCAGCCGTCCCGTGCTAAAGGAGGTCGCGACACAAACAGATACGCGCTCAAGTTCTACAGAGAGACGGATGAAGAACTTAGAATTAAAAAGGAAGATGCACTGTGAGTTAAGACAATTAATATATTAGTTTTATAATATACCAAAAATATATATAACTATAAAGTAATAATATATAGACGTGGCGCAACTACCCCATCTTCCTCTGGCACTTTTATCTGTCGTCAATGTGGTTGCGGTTGCCACTCCCGCATAGGACTTTAGAGCCACGAACGAAAGTGGACTAATTCTACCTGACGCCACCTTGGAATCATGTGCAATAGATGTATACAGGCCAATGATAATGATGATGATGATGATGACTAGGTGAAAATTGCAGTTTCGCACGAAAAAAGACTGGAAAAGCAACAATGAGGACTTTAAAAATTGGCTATCGTAAAATCGATTTACGGGTATTTTTATGCTTTTTCATTTGATTCGATTTATGAGGTAAAATAACCTTTGCTTGATTCCTGGTCTCCAGCTGTCAATCACTACATAGTATAAAACAAAGTCGCCCATTTTGTCTGTAGTCCCTTCGTATGCATAAAACTTTAAAACTACGCAACGGATTTTGATGCGGTTTTCACTAATAGAAAGAGTATTTTCTCCGACAGGTTTTCATATATAATTGAAATACATTGAAACTATATTAGCTGAGTTATAGCGATTTATGTCCAAGAAGTCAGAAAAAAAATCTAATTGAAGATTGCATTTGTGCGTGCGCCGCTTATACCGTTGGATACAAGTAAGAACAATGTATAGCAAAAACATTGGTCTTTATTAGTTCTACAAAAAAGTCCGCGATGACATATATCCAGCTTTTTTATTTAAGTCACAAAAACTACTTTTCTGTATTAAAAAAACATTTAATTCGTTGGGTGATGTTTAACTGGTGATATAACCAATAATACATATATCCTTATCAAAATAAGTAAGTTCATCATCACGAGCATTTAATTTAGATTATTTTTGCAGTTTACAGTGTGTTATTTAGACATATAGTTTAGGAGATATCACGATATTAGTATTGCGGCACGGTACGGGTACATAAAAAATAAATAATATTAAAAAGTAGGTACTACGACTTTGATCTATACATATAAGACAAAAAAAAATCTGTACATTACTTAAATATTTTTTCCAAAAACTGATAGGGGGGGCGATCAAAGAAGAGTCACAGAAACCAAAAAACATTTTAATATTTTAAACGCGGTTAAGGGAAAGAGAAGTTATTGTGAATTGAAAATTAGTATCCAATATGTGTTGGTGCGTTGACTGTATTTGTCGAAGTAGCGGGATACACGCAAACGAAGTTGCGCGGGTCAGCTAGTTATTATTATAATCGGTTTAATGCTTTATCCGTGAAAATGTTACTGAAAGACTGGCTATCGGATTTATAATACTAACAGGTTTTTTCATAATAATTAGACAAAATGAAATTTTTAGTTTTAAATGTGGTATTTCTTTCACAGAAAAGAACTAAAACCAGTGCCAGAGAAGGATTTAGAAATAAATCCGTCGGATTACTTTCCATCGGACGTGTCGTTCCCTAAACGACCGCCGTGGGACTTCAACATGACACCCGCGCAGCTAGACGCGCAGGAACAGAGGTATTTCAAGGTGAGACATTTATATTATTACTAGCTGACTCGCGCAACTTCGCTTGCGTCACATAAGAGAGAATGGGCCAAAATGTTCCCCGTTTTTGTAACATTTTTTATTGCTACTCTGCTCCTATTGGTCGTAGCGTAATGATATATAGCCTTCCTCGATAAATGGACTATCTAACACTGAAAGATTTTTTCAAATCGGACCAGTAGTTCCTGAGATTAGCGCGTTCAAACAAACAAACAAACAAACTCTTCAGGTTTATAATATTAGTATAGATTAACCCCTCAAAAAACTAGTTTAACCTTCATAACCCGGTAAAGTAATCTGAAAGAACCTGATAAAATGATCCTAAATAACCCGGGTTGAATCCCTATAACCCGACAGTCATATGCAATACTGTATGTCGTACTTGTTTCGCCATTTATAATATTAAGGTTAGTCCCATAATAAGGGGCGAGATTATTGTCATTTCCCGACACGTTACTAAAATCCTACTAATATTATAAATGCGAAAGTTTGTGAGAATGTATGTATGTATGTATGTATGGATGTCTGTTGCTCTTTCACGCAAATACTACTGAACCGATTACGATGAAATTTGGTATATTATTATGGGTAGTTGAAGACCCAGAACTACAAATACGCTACTTTTTATCCCGGAGTTCCCGAGGGATAGGGATTTACACAGGAAGGGTTTCCCCGCGGACGAAGTCGCGGGCCGTCTCTAGTATATAATATATATAAATAAATTATTAAAATAATCCATTCTTCCTATTACAGAACTACATAGACTCTCTCCAAGCGACCGAACACTGGAAGGACATGTCATACTTCGAGTTGAACTTGGAAACATGGCGGCAACTGTGGCGTGTGCTTGAAATGTGTGACGTGTTACTGCTTGTCGTCGATGTTAGATATGCCGTGAGTATACTATAGTACCTAATTTACCAATAAACTGACCCCTAAACTGTCACCCAAACCACAATTAGCTCCTAAAAATGACCCTTAATTGTCCCTAAAATACCCCTACATAGCTTACTTTGCTGTGTAGAGGTATTTTATCCCAATAACCTATCTGAAAATAGACTCCTAGTTTTCCCCCTACGTACCCCCTATACGACCCCTAAATAACCCTTTAAGCTACCTATACTGACCCTTAGCCGACTCCTACATACTCGCTAACCGACTCTTAAACTGATACATAACAGACTCCTAAAGAACGCCTTTGCCGACCCCTAAACATGTTTTTCTAAGCCCACTGTCTATGTATTTTACAAAGCATAATAAGCCACCCCTTATAAAGGTTCATTCTATACATAGATGTGAGTTTAACAGATACTGCCTCACGTTAAGCACTCACACCCCTATTTGTACTATGATGGGTGACCATAATATATTTCGGGCTGAACTTTAGAAACATGCCGAGACGGTTACCGAGTTGTACAAACATATTTTAATTTATAACCTGAATTAACACATAATACACTAGCTGACCAGCGCAACTTCGCTTGCGTCACATAAGCGAGAACGGGTCATAATTTTTCCCGTTTTTGAAACATTTTTCGTTGCTACTCCGCTCCTAATATTTGTAGCGCAATGTTATATAGCCTATAGCTTGCCTCAATTAACAGGCTATCTAACACCAGCACCAGCAGTTCCTGAGATTAGTGCGTTCAAACAAAGAAATAATAATTAATAATATTAGTATAGATAATTTACATTTACATACACATATGTTTATTGTATGAATAGATTGTAATTTACTTACCTAAAAACTCGTATTCACCTTACCTTTTCCCCACAAATCTTTTCACTCGAACAAAAAAAAACAATCAATTTTAATTCCAGGGCATGATGTTCCCCCCCTCCCTCTACACCTACATAGTGGAAGAGCAGAAGAAGCACATGATACTAGTACTGAACAAGATCGACCTGGTCCCACCGGCCGTGGTCGCCGCGTGGAAGACGTACCTCACCGCCAAGTATCCAGAGTTAAAGGTGTTGTACTTTACTTCGTGTGTTGGGTATAACTTGCGAGGAGCTACTAGTGATAAGGCTGGTGAGTGTTTTTTTGTATGTACTTTTCGGTTACCTGTTCATAAAAATGGGTATTTTTTTATTGAATGGCCGTTTTTAGGTTTTTTATTTCTTTTAAATCTGACTTACTTTTTGTTTTATTCTTAACTTTGTCTACTGATGTCTATTGATGATGTGGTCGTATTTGGTTCGCGGTACTAATAAAGTGATAAATCAAATAATTTATTGGCTCAAATATGGTGTACTGTACATAGATGATTTAATGAAAGCGCGCATATTCTGTCACATATTAACACATATAAAAAAATATTATATTTCTACCGTATCATTTACATTTACCTGTCATTTAGCTGTGAAGGACGTAATGTTTTTATTATTTTAACATTTTAGTAGAACAATGATAAAATCTAACCTTAGTACCCTCGCGCATCAGGACGTCGAGGAAGAACATGCCGCGCGACTATGAACACATTACGCATATTATACAAAAGGGTGTATCTTGTTGGCTGCGTTATTGCGTGGGGGTATTTACAAAAAAAGCGGGAAACGTTGTCAAGAACCAATAAACGTCCAAAACTACCCTTTAAAATAAATGACCGACCCTTTATCAATTATTTTCTATCTACCCTGAGGTCTACAAGTCCGTCGTCGTAAAGGCAAACAGCGCATGTGTGCGGAAGGAGCCACCATGATCCTGGACGCGTGTAAGGACATAGTACAGGGAGACGTGGACCTCTCCTCGTGGGAGAAGAAGATCAAAGACGAGACTAACGTGGAGTTTGATTATGAGGAGGATGCTGAAGTTGGTAAGATTATTTTTTACGGTACCTACTTTTTCATTTCGAACCAGTAGTTCCTGAGACGCCAACCGCGAACCTTGCATCTAAGGCTTTCTAGTTGATAGACTACAGTGTCAAAGTTATTCAAACCTGAACTGTGGATAGTATAAATAATGATCAAGATAACAGTAAAGGAAAACATCACGATGAAACCTTACATGCCTCAGAGTTGTTTAAACAGTTGCTCATAATTGCGCTGCGTTTACCCATCGTGTAAATGATCAGTGTGTTCGCGTAACGCGGTCATTACATAGATGTAGGTGCAGTGTTTGAGCTGAGCGTCTCCGTGATACAAGTCACGCTTGTTGTTTAACATAACAACAGTTCACCACAAACACTTATACTACTTTGACACTAGGTTGACTAACCATACGATGAATAATCACAACTTTTTCCAAAATTATTCTTACTTATCTATTATTTGTTTTTCAGGTGAAACAATCTTAGAAAAAGCAGACACATCTTTCTACACGCACGAGCGGTTTAAATCGGGCGTGCTAACCATCGGTTGTGTGGGACAACCGAACGTGGGCAAGTCATCTCTACTGAACGCATTGATGGGACGGTCCGTGGTCTCCGTGTCTAAGACCCCAGGCCATACTAAACACTTCCAGACCATATTTTTGACACCACAGGTAAGATTAAAAAAATGTGACCCTGAAATAACTCTTACACCACCTCTAAGTGACCCCTAAACAAAACCTAGACGACCCCTATTTTTTCCTACGTGACCCCAAAACAAATCCCAGGTGACCCCAAAACAAACCTTAAATGACCCCAAAACAAATCCTTGATGACCACAAAACAAATCCTAGGTGACCCCCTAAACAAACTAAACGACCCCAAAGTAACCCCTAAAACAACCCCAAAGCGACCCCCAAAACAACTCCAAAGTGACCCCAAAACAACACCAAGGTGACCCCAAAACAATCCCTGAATGACCCCTATCCAAAATACACCTGCTATTTATTGATATCCCATAACATTGTTATGACACTCGGGTCATATAAAATTATCTTGCTTGCTTATGCTATCCTAACTTTAGTCTTATTACAATCTGCGACATTACTCTAAAAACGACCTCCAATAAATTGTCCCTTTCAAATTCACTGTGATTCTCTTTGAAACTATATCTCAATAACATAAAATATACGAGTAAGTAGAGTTTTTATACATTTTCTGCCATTTTTTTCAGATAGAATACCTGACACTTATCCGTAACCCGTGAAACTAGCCTTTAACATTTGTTTTGTTTCTCAGGTACGTCTATGCGATTGTCCCGGCCTAGTCTTCCCTTCTACGGTACCTCGGCCCATACAGATTCTTATGGGGTCATACCCCATAGCGCAGTTACGGGAACCTTACACTACTATCAGGTAAATCTTAAAATAAATTACTGTCCCACTGCTGGGCAAGGATCTCCTCCCGTAATGAGGGAGGGGTTAAGCCTTGAATCCACCAACCCTGGCCAAGTGCGGGTTGGGGACTTTGTATGCCCTCAATATATTTATAAACAAATTTTTAGGCATGCAAGGTTTCCTCACGATGTTTTCCTTCACCGTTGGAGCATGTGATAATTATATCTGTTTCTTTCGGGTTCGAACCTGCGACCACTGCGACTACATGAGACTAACATTGTTAATGGCGAAACGTGGATGTATTTCATACACCTTTACCTACACTTTCGGGTATAACAGTATAAAATTATATCTTTATATTTCAGGTATTTAGCAGAGCGTTTAGATTTGCCTAAGCTATTGCGTATCGATCATCCCGAAGGAGATGATACATGGTCTCCCAGAGATATTTGTGATGGGTGGGCGAAGAAAAAGGGCTATCTCACTGCTAAGGCGGCTAGGTAAGAATATCTTTTAAAATCTGTACTTAACGTTATAAATATCAAAGTACCTATGTCTTTATTTATTTATTTATTTAAAAAGACAACTCCCGCACTAAGAATTACTCTTGCGTCGCGAGAACTTTTACAAATATACAAATAACGGACACAAAGTACAACCAGACTCGAAACAATTATTTGTGGATCGCACAAATTATAATTTTTCCGTGTAGGAATCGAACCCACGACCTCCCGAGGCAATGACGAGCTGGGTGTCGACAATCGTTCTAATAATTTCTCAGACAGTGATAGCCGAGTGGTATAAGTTGACACCTCCCACGCAAGTGGTCGCAGGTTCGAACCCAAGGCAACACACCAATGACTTTTCGAAGTTATGTGTGTATTAGAAATAATTGTCACATGCTCCAACGGTGAAGGAAAACATCGTGAGGAAACCTTGCATACCTAAAAATTTGTTTAATACATTTATTGAGGGCATGCAAAGTCCCCAACCCGCACTTGGCCAGCGTGGTGGACTCAAGGCCTAACCCCTCCCTCATTACGGGAGGAGACCCTTGCCCAGCAGTGGGACAGTAATGGGTTAAATTTATTAAATTTATTTTAATACACACTTGGAAAAGTCATTGGTGTGTTGCCTCGGGTTCGAACTGTCGACCACTTGCGTGAGAAGTACCAACTTATACCAGTCGACTTTATATCACTAGTCTTATTATTTTTTCTGTTATTCATTAGCCGGGTCTAGACTAAGCAAACAGCCTCGCAAGAAAATATCTGTCTCCTTTTTTATTAATCGAAATGAGCGAGACTGAGATATTGCCTCGCAAGGCTGCTCGCTTAATCTGTACCCGGCTATTGAATGCTTTTCTTGTATTTAATACATATTTTTTTATTTCAGGCTAGATACGTACAGAGCAGCTAATAGTCTACTAAGAATGGCACTAGATGGAAAGATATGTCTATGGTTAAGACCCACAGGATTTTTACAAGATAAAGGTAAGTGGAACTATACTACCGACCGCTTAATTAATAATAATTAATTAATAATGACTGCCTCCGTGGCGCAGTGGTTTAGGTCGCCACGCCGATACTACTGCAACGGGAGGTCGTGGGTTGGATTCCCACACGGGACAATTAATTGTGCGATCCACAAATAATTGTTTCGGGTCTGGTTGTGCTTTGTGTCCGTTGTTTGTATGTTTGTAAAAGTCCCCGCGACACAAGAGCAATTGGTCGTAGTTAAGCAGAAAGGACTCAATAAGCACTTTGACTTTTCTCTGGATCTTTTCTTAGGACTCTCCTGAGTGTAAATTTTGACACTCTTGATACTGTGGGTTGAGTCGAGGTAGTAGGAAAAGTAGCTTTCATGTACATTTTAAAAATAGGGATTTCACTACGTCATAGATTTGAACCTCAGGAGAATGATTGCATACCTAACTCCATTGTGGTCAAAGTGTGGATTGAGTCCTTTTTGCTTAACTGCGTCCAATTCTTAGTGCGGAAGTTGTCTTTTTAAATAAGAAATAAATAAGAAAAATAAGAATTAAACCCCGGTTTCTGAGGTACATTTAGCGGTAGTTTATCTATTCTATAGTGTTGAAACTTATACAAAAAAAACTCTAGATAAACTACCGCTAAATGTACTCAGAAACCGGGGGTAATTGTTTTACTTATTAATAATATCGCGCCTGCTATACCTGATGGAGTAGACAGAGGGTTAATTCATGTTTCGCCGAGCGAGCCTATTGTTAGCTCCCGGAATTGTTACCTAACTCTAGGTTACTATTTTGAATATGCCAATAGAAATTGCAATAACTTAAAAACACTATTACTAGTATACACTCAGGAATCGAATCCGAAACCTCGAGAATTGTAGTTCCTTACGTAACTGCTCGAACCAGAGACCGTCAAATTCATACTTATAATATAAATTTCAAAGCCTATCTGTTACACTTTAACTCCTAAACAGCTGAACCGATTTTGACGAAATTTGCCATAGAGATAACGATAATTCAGGAACCCGAAGTGAATATTTTTCGAAGATCATTTTTTTTACCATTTCTTCTTGTTTACAGAAAAATTGGAGTCATCCGAAGATATAAAGTACATAAAGTGGGTACAAGCATTAAGTCCACTGTCGCAGACGGAAGAGCCGAGTTCCTCCGAGTCCGGCTCTCACTCGGATACGGACTCGGATTCGGATACGGATGACGATCACACTACCATCGCTAATACGTTTGCTGCACTCGCTACACAGAACTGAATGTGAACTTTACCGTGTTTAAGATCGCTCTCATAATCATACTAAAATTTGATATCGCTCTCAAATTTGATCACTCTTAACTTTGAGATCGTTCTCAACTTTGAAGCAGCTCTCAATATCACACTTAAGTTTAAGACCGCTCTCAATATCTAACTCAATTTTGAGATTGCACTTGAAAACAGTCTTTAGTTTGAGACTAATCTCAAATATAAAGTAACTCTCAGCCATTATTAATGCGAGAATTACCCCAATATCTAAATTCTACTAAATACATCAAGTGGGCACAAGCATTAAGTCCACTGTCGCAGACGGAAGAGCCGAGTTCCTCTGAGTCCAGCTCTCACTCGGATACGGACTCGGATTCGGATACGGACGACGATCACACCACCATCGCTAATACGTTCGCTGCATTCGCTACTCAAAATTAAAGGAGATTTGATACTAAACTCATGTTTGAGATGGCCTCAAATTGACACCTTTTCTCAAGACAACTCTAAGAGGCATATTTTATTAAAATGCCACCAAAAATACAGTCATACTTAAAACCACTCTGATGTCCAATATTAATTTCAATTATAGAGAAGAGAATTTCAATAAGAGAGAAAAATCTGAATCTAGCTGAATCACAATTACTCTCAAATATAAGTCTCTGTTCTGAGATCGGTCTGAAATCCTGCCCAATGCCTATTGGGCGGCTGCCCCCTAGATCGAAATACGTCTGAAATGGTTATTGAGATCACTCTTAAATCCAAGATCGGTTTCAAATTAGACTTCTAATGTATTTTTAAGTTCTATATTCTCGAAAGTGATCTAAATTATAAAGTCGCTCTTACATCTCGAACTTAAATCTGAGTTCGCTCTCAAGTGAGTGCACTTAAACTATTAAACGTTAATCACTTAGATTTTTGTACCTATGAATGTTATTCCTAAAATGTTATTATCAAAATTGTTAAAAACTTTTATATGACAATAATTAAATTATTTGTATTCTTTTGCTTGATAACTCATAGATAGCCTATCTACTAAATAAAAAAATAAGCCAAGCCCCAACTACATCCCTACTGAATAAGAATCGGCCAGAGAGAAGCTTGAAAGTCTGACAACCAGTCTTACCGAAGGGTATCGTGTTATATCCCAGGTAACTGGGTTGTGGAGGTCAGATAGATAGTCGCTCCAAGTAAAGCCGCTGCATCTGATGAGACTGGAAGCTGGGACCTACAATGTAGCGTGCCTTCCGAAACACGGAGGAACTCGATATGTATAAAATGGTCACCAATCAATAGCAAGCATAGTTTAATCGCAGAGATCGGTCCGCTTGACTGTTTAATTTTTTTTTTTGTTAGCCCTTTATGTGTCCCACTGCTGGGCAAAGGCCTCCCCTCTTTATTAACTTATAACTAATATAAAAAAAATACGTAGCAATTTATTCTTTAAAGTCCAAAAACAATAACTTTGAGTTTTCTGTGTATTAGAAAAACTATCTATTTCTTATTAAAAGTATTTATAAACATAAAAAACTGCAATTGTTTTATGCGAAGGAGGCTTAAACCTTATCATACGTATAAGTACGCGTACGTTGCCTACGTAGGATATGTGAGATAATAATTAACTGTGTCGATTTTAAAATAACACAGAACTAATTTAATTTTAAATGGCAAGCTATTTTATATAACATTCCTAAATCTTTGTGTCATATGTACAGACACTGTGTGTAACAGCACAGCGCCGCTTGTACCGCGCGTGTGTCCGCACACACACCGACTGTCAACTATGTATGCACGTGACAGTGTGTGTCTGTACTGTCATAGTGTCTGACACGCACACGCACTGTACATATGTACAGACACTGTGTGTAACAGCACAGCTCCGCTTGTACCGCGCGTGTGTCCGCACACACACCGACTGTCAACTATGTATGCACGTGACAGTGTGTGTCTGTACTGTCATAGTGTCTGACACGCACACGCACTGTACATATGTACAGACACTGTGTGTAACAGCACAGCTCCGCTTGTACCGCGCGTGTGTCCGCACACACACCGACTGTCAACTATGTATGCACGTGACAGTGTGTGTCTGTACTGTCATAGTGTCTGACACGCACACGCACTGTACATATGTACAGACACTGTGTGTAACAGCACAGCTCCGCTTGTACCGCGCGTGTGTCCGCACACACACCGACTGTCATCTATGTATGCACGTGACAGTGTGTGTCTGTACTGTCATAGTGTCTGACACGCACACGCACTGTACATATGTACAGACACTGTGTGTAACAGCACAGCTCCGCTTGTACCGCGCGTGTGTCCGCACACACACCGACTGTCAACTATGTATGCACGTGACAGTGTGTGTCTGTACTGTCATAGTGTCTGACACGCACACGCACTGTACATATGACATGGGATAATATTACGCTTTTTCAATACTAATATTTAAATTAGATTATTATAATTGTTATACTAATATTTTGTATGTTCAATGATTTCTTAAATAAATTATTTATTTTTAATTTCTTTGTTTTATTTATTTCAAATACAAGAAACTTATGACTGTTACAGTTTGTGAATTTACCGCCAGTTCGGAAGGTAGGGTCAATGAAAAGAGCTTACAACAAACTATAGGACGCTATAACGAAATTCCCATAGGGACAGGCAAAAACTAAAGAATGCTACGATCCCTACTACCTTATACTTCTACCAACCATGATAACAGAATATTTTGACGCTATTCGTGTTATGTATACATGTGATACTTTTTACTTCAAAAAATATTTCAACGCGGACAAAGTCACGGGAATAGCTAGTCTGGTACAAACGTCTAAAATAGGAATCAAATTTTGAAGAGTTGATAAAAAAACAATTAACGAATAGTCAATAAAAATCACATAAATCCATAATTAATTAACCTATTTTTACAGCCAATTACGAAATTAAATTGAATAATTTTTCAAATTAGTCTTTTTTTAACTTTGAGTGAAAACAGACTCAATTTAAAGATGTTGAAAAAACTATTTATTATAGTTTTAGTTTTGGCTATTTGTAAGTATATTTAACTATTAATTAAGATTAATAATAATATTAGAAATGCGAAGATCTGTTCGTTACAGTTTCACGACTTACCCCCGCTTTCTGAGGCACATTTAGCGGTAGTTTATTAAATAGCGTTTAAATCGATTCATAAGTCTGCCTCCGTGGCGCAGTGGTTTAGGTAACCACGCCGCTACCATTGCGTCTGGAGGTCGTGGGTTCGATTCCCACACAAAACAATTATTTGAGCGATCCACAAATGATTGTTTCAGGTCTGGTTGTATTTTGTGTCCGTTGTTTTTACGTTTGTAAAAGCCCTCGCGACACAAGTGCAATTCTTATTGGGGGGGTCTATCCCACTAGTCCCGTTGAGTTGTCCCGTGACGGGACAACTGGCACTATTTTGTCCCAGTTGTCCCGTGGCGGGACAAGTGACACTGTTTTGATGCCAGTTGTCCCGTTGCAGAAAAATCACGGGACTAATGGGACAGACGGAAGGGTCAAAACAACTGGTTCCATTGAGTTGTTGTGTGACAACTGGTATTTGGTACTTTGGTAAGATAGCAGACGTTATACAAACTAGTACATTTTAACAAGGGTAGATAGCTCAAATGGAATATGCACTATACTTGTGTAGATAAATTGTAAAACCAAACGTATTTAAACCTATATCTTAGTAATAATACTCAAAGTGTACACAGGGATAGTTACCGGATTGTGTCCCATTACATCTTTGTTATACTAAAACTGTCTAAGGGTCTCTGCGACTTTTGCTTACTATACAAGCCTAAAAGGTAAAAAAAAAAACTTCTTGTGAATTTAAAGTTTACATAGGTAAGCGTACAATTCATCATCTGCTATCTTACCAAGCTATCTTATAAAGTACCAAGTTCCTGTTGTCACACAACAACTCAATGGAACCAGTTGTTTTGACCCTTCCGTCTGTCCCATTAGTCCCGTGATTTTTCTGCAACGGGACAACTGGCATCAAAACAGTGTCACTTGTCCCGCCACGGGACAACTGGGACAAAATAGTGCCAGTTGTCCCGTCACGGGACAACTCAACGGGACTAGTGGGATAGACCCGAAATAAACCGTTTACGTTTTTACGTTTCTCAATTAACAATGTTAGTCCCATGTAATTGGGGGCGAGAATATTGCCGTATACCGGGCACGTTACCGAACTCCAAACTACTATTTTATTTTAAAACATTTTAATAACAATTTCATTGTGTTTCTTATTTATTTTATTACTTTCAATTGCAGATGTGGATTCCTTGTAAGTTAAAAATTCATTTTATCATAGTAACTAGCGAACCAATATCATCACAGAGTAATATTTTTAATATTTTCATTAACCAAGATTATTCAGACAATTTTTACAAAACGAATGGTTTACACTAAAGGTCATTTTTCAATACCCTATCTATCCTATGCTTACTTACTCAAGACAAACATTAGCCTTTACACACACACTGTATCGCACGTTCTTAGTATCGTACAGTATTACGCGCGGGTGCGCAGCGCGCTCCGAGAGAGCGATTTTCTTCGCGGGCGCGGACAGATGAGCGCGGCGCGTGCTCTTTCCTTTCCCTTTGCCAACCCTAAAGAACGGCTCCACATGTTGGTTCCAACGCTCGTACCAACGTTGGACTGCAAACTCTGCGTACACACGCTGGCTAATAAACTAGTTCTGTCCCGTCAGATCGCGAGCGATGGCGCAGATTCCTTTGATGAAACCGACACGAGCCGTCCAACTACCAACATGTATAATCTATGCTACCAACGCTCGCCCCAACGTTGGGACCAATGCCATTTTCTAGATCCACACGTTGGGGACAACGTGTGGAGTCGGCGAACCGATCAACGTTAACTTTGTCTTATAATATGTAGTAATTTATTATTAATTTGTTAATTAATTTCAGTTCAATTACTAATAGTAAGAAAGATAAAAAGAAAAGTAAGTTTTTGAAATATTATTTTATTTGTATTTAGTAAATGTTATAAAAGTAACGCTATATACCGGACACGTTACTAAACTCCGGACTAATATTAACATTTCAATTATTTTCATTCAGGTAAGAAAAAGGAGAAGAAGACAGTCAAGTAAGTATATAATAACTGTTGTTATAATAGACGTTCGTTGCTCTTGCAAGACAAATAAATATATTTCGACAAATAAAAAACAAATTACCTAGCGTATAATTGAGAGGTTATAATTCCCAGAGTACCCCGATCCCCGAGGCCCCCGTCCCGGAGGACCCCGATTTATTTTTATCTTAACGAACAATTACGAGTATTTGTTCTGAGCCTGGTTGTCAATTCATCTATATAAGTATATATTTAAAAGTATATAAGTATGTTTATCAGTTATTTGGTTACCATAGTACAAGCTCTGCTTAGTTTGGAATCAAATGACCGTGTGTGAGTTGTCCAACAATGTCCAACAATTTTTACCCAGGGAATAACCCATTAAGATTAGGGGTTTTATCCCATTTTTTTTTAATTAAAAAAGGCCACGCCTGCACTTAGTAAGTACTGCTCTTATGTTGCGGGGACTTTTTACAAACATACAAACAACGGACACAAAGGACAACCAAACTCGAAACAATTATTTGTGAATCGCACAAATCATTGTCACAATTGAACCCACGACCTCTCGACGCAATGGTATTGGCGTGGCTATCTTAACCATTGCGCCACGAAGGCGATTATTCTTATAAACTTCTAAATACATACTTATATAGATACATTAAACAATAGGCTCAGAAGAGATACTCGTGTTCATCACACAAATATTTGTCCCGGGTGGGATTCGACACACACGCGGCACTACGGTTACTGCGACGAGGTGACTGTTAACTACTATTATACTTATCATGTAAAAAAGATAACTTAGGATTTGAAGGATGAACTTAATATTAAACTACCTACCTATTTTCATTTCAGACCAATAAGTAAGTTATATTATTCTTCTTCTTATCGTATGATTAGTGGTCAACCTAGTGTCAAAGTTGTTCGAGCCGCCCGAAGGCCTTTGACATGGCTTAACGACTGTTATCTTAGTAGACAACAACCGGGACCGAATTTTTACGTGCCCCCCGAAGCACGTAGACGCCCAGCTCAAATACCACTATGCGGTCACCCATCTATAGAATGACCGCGCCAAAAGTTGCTTCACCCACAGATCATTGTCAGTCCGGTGAGCGCAACTGGCTATGGGCGCCTCACATTATTTAAATGTTGATACATACATAAAATCACGCTTTTCTACAAGACATTTCCTATATGATCATGAACAATATTGTCATATCGTCAGCATATTAGATGAATCTTTTACGTGTACAAGGATTTTTTTTCTTTATTCTTACTAACCTATTGTCTTTTTAATAACACGTAATACCCACAAACTCAATGCTTTTTCTTTTTATAGAAACGAAGCCTTTGGAAGAAAGGAAGTAAGTCTTTGTACATACATAACATCACGCCTATTATACCGGAACGTGTAGGCAGAGGTGTATGAAATACAATCACATTTCGCCATTAACAATGTTAGTACCATGTAATAGACTACCTATTGTCATATACCGGATACATTACCATACTTCGGACTGCCACTGTTGAGATATATTCTTAAAAAATTAGAAAAATAAACAGTAGCATTTTACCCGACTGGGAATCGAACCCGAGATTTCTTGATCAGCCATCAGGTTAACATAACATTCCCGTCGGAATTTCGATCATATAAAAACATTATTTCGGCAGCTATAAACATAACAAAAAAAATTATACAATTTAATGAAGTTATACGCGTACATACATAAAGAATAGAAAAGAAGCTATAAATAATAAAGAATAGAAGGTAATTTTTTTTTGTTGCAGAGTTTCTCAGAAATTTGATAATCCTGGATATGTAAGAGATCGAATTAGAGGTATGTCTGAAATTACATTATTGTCATCGAGACTACAATCATTTTGACAGCCGGCTCCTGAACTTACATGGCACTCAGCAAAACAGTGATATAGTATAAGCTGGCACCTCCCACGCAAAAAGACGATGGTTCGGTTTGGACAACACGCCAATGACTTTTCCAAGTTATGTGTGTATTAGAAATAATTATCACTTGCTCTAACAATGAAGGAAAACATCGTGGTGGAGCCTTAAGTAAGGAAAACGAACAAGTGATCATTATTTCTTACCAGCTGACACGCGCAATTTCGCTTGCGTCACTTAAGAGAGAATGGGTCAACATTTTCCCCGTTTCTGTAACATTTTTTACTGGTACTCTGCTCCTTTTGGTCGCAGTGTGATGATATATAGCCTATAGCCTTCCTCGATAAATGGGCTATCTAACACTGAAAGAATTTTTCAAATCAGACTAGCAGTTCCTGAGTAGCGCGTTCAAACAAACTCTTCAGCTTTATGATATTAGTATAGATACACACATAACTTGAAAAGTCATTGGTGTGTTGCCTCGGGATCAAATAGTGATGGTTTAAAACAACCTTATTGTTTCCTAGGTATAATGAAAAAGCCAGAAATGCCTCCTCGGTACTTCAAACACCGCAAGCCGTTCAACCCCGCCTGGATGGACTATTGCGACCCCTACCATTGCAACGACTATCACAAAACCGTCTGCGGACTGAATAGACGGAAAATGAAGTTTAAATTCTTTCAGAGCACTTGCCATTTGATATTGAATAATCAGTGTTCTTATTTTAGAGGGAGTTTGAGTAAGTAAATAGTACAACGTATTTTAAGCCTTTTTTCTGATTTTGATAATCTCCTGAACAATAAAAATATCATCCAAATGCCAGTCGGACTCGCGCGGGAAGGGTTCCGTACCAGAATCTATATTAGAAAATTCATTGGTATTCTTTTGGTCAACCCTAAACGTGGTTTTTACGTATTCGGAAATTTGGATTGACCAAAACAATACGTGAAAACCATGTTAATTATATAGGGACACACCCTAATATATTTTTAAAATGTTTAGTATTTGTTATAGCTGCAACGAAAATACATAATTTCTGAAAATTTCAGTTTCTCGCTATCATGGTTTATAAGATTCAGCCTGAAGACAGACAGACAGACAGCGAAGGCTTAGTAATAGGGTCCCGTTTTACATAATTTTAAAGGTCTATTCTACGTCTCTTGTATTTATGTTTCGTCTTCTACACAGCGACTTATTACGTACAAATCATACTAAAATTTTATTTTTTCTTTTCAGAATACGACCTAATAGATACTCATTTCTGTCACATCTATGTAATGTTCCTTCGTTCCGGCTGTCCTACATATTGTCACGACAAGGAAGTAGACCCCGTGTGTGCAGTCAGCAGTAGCAAAGGACAGCATGTGCTGTTCTTAAATGAATGTGCTTTTGATGCTGCTAATTGTAGAAATGGGACAATGTTAGGTAAATAAACACGTTTTTTATTACTATAGGTTAGTGTTTGTAAAACGATGCCCGTGATACACCCCTTCTTGACTATTTTTAAGCACAATTTCAGGGCCCCCTGGATATACAAAAAAATTATCTTTTGCTAAGACAATCCAGCGTTTACTTGCTGAAGAGATTTTATTCAATTTTGGATAGAAAGAAAAGGATATTTAAAAATCTTCAGAAGCCCTATTAAAATTGTAGAAACATGATAATAATAATATGGTATTTTAACTTTCATTGATAGGTACTTGGGGTGGGTATCGTGTTATGCAAGAAAAATATTATATGCATACTGTAAAATTTACGTAAGACAATTTTTTTATGATTAATGCAGTGACTTAGCATCGACAAAAAATTCATAAGAGTTAGAAAAGTGTCGATGTTCAGAATCACGTTGAAAAACGGAGGGTATTCTATACCTCGGATAAAATGGGAAATTCCCTAGAAAAAAACTATATCGGATTATTTCGGACTGATGTATGTATATTTTTGTAGTTTTAAACTACTTTCAAGCATGCAAGGTTTCATCACGATGTTTTCCTTCACCGTTATAACAAGTGATCACTTTATTTCATTTCAGATTACGAGAAAATCGACATGAGAGTATGTGAACATGTTCTTAATGAGTCTGAGAATGTTTAATTGTTTCACAATAAAATATGGCAAACAGCATACGCCGGAATATACAGCTGTCAAAATAATACAGACATTTATTATTTTTTCTTTTTCTTTCGTGTGTTTAGCTTATCTGCTATGAAAAGTCACTTTCTATGTATTACACTTATGTGTTTTATATAATAAAAAAAATGTATTTAATTTTGTTTTATTAATCAGGTAAGAGGTATTTTTTTTACGCGGGGACTTTTACAAACATAAACAACGGACACAAAGTACAACTAGACCCGAAACAATTATTTGTAGACTGCACTAATAATTGTTCCGTGTGGGAACCCACGACCTTCCGACGCAATGGTAGCGGTGTGGCGACCTAAACCACTGCGCCACGGAGGCAGTCATAAGAAGATATAATAGATATTTAAACAACAAAAATAAACGAATAGTAACTAGTTTAAAATTTAAATTAAGGTAGTACTCGTAACCGGTAGTCCTGTATGACAACATGTATGTATGTGAATGAAGCAAATTAAGTTTGTAGGGATTGTACCAAGTGACGTTCTTTTGTTTCCCCCAACACCCATGGAGATTAAAATGGCTTAAATGATGTATAGATTTATAATTTATCAGTTTGTAGAGTATGGAAGAGAACATGTGAAATGCTTGTATAGTATTTTAATTAATTCGTGTTTTAAAATGCTCCAGTTGGTTTAACGATTTAATCTTTTTACCGAAATGAAATTAAATTGAGAATGGACGTTTGGTGCTAAAATTGTAGAAAAATGAAGATTATTATAGTTTTTATTGTAATATTATGTAAGTATGTATATTTATTAAATTACTGTACTGCAGGGCAAGAGTCTCCTCCCGGAATGACATAGGGATGAGGAAACCAAGCTGGCCAAATGTGGAGACTTTGCAGTTCTTCAAGAACTGTTTTAAACAACTGTCAGACATATCATTCATCACGATGTTTTCCTTCACCGTTATAACAAAGTTATCTATTTTACCAAATGCTTTTTTTTGGTAACAATCCTTATGCTGAGTTTGATATGTTAATTTTATTGTATTTTTTTATGAAGTTTGAATTGACCTGTCCAAAAAAATGTCAAAATATGGGCTCCTTACAACTCATCTTAACGCGGAAAAAGTAATTAAAATTGTCCAAAGAGCAACCAGGCAATAGTGGCCTGAGTTCGATTCCCACTCTGAACGTAGTCATTTCATCACAAGATAGACTAATCTGTAATCTTTCTATTTGCTATATTTTAATATGAAACAGTAGTTAATCCGACTGCCGAAATGTCTGTCTTGAATTCGAGTCCTAGGCAAGGAACTTTCTATTAGTCTTTTATATTTATATAACAATATTTATCTAGCTTTTCAAAAACCGACCCAATCATCTGACAAAATCACTCCGAACGTGTACGAACGTGTCCGAGTTCTTAAAGAGGAGATCATGGACCAGATACGTCACAACCAGGCGGCTGCCCTCCCATCCTCGGATGTGAAGGCTGATAGCAATACTGGAGATATTACTGATAATTATGATTATGTTGGTAAGTAACCCAATGTACTTTATTAGCCCCATTTACACATACACTCTATTGTATGAAACAACAATCGCGTGTGAAAGAGCGCGTGTGTAAAGGGAAAAGACGTATTACAGGTAGTGCGGTTGATAAAAAGGAAGGACCCTATTGTTCTTTTGAATTTTCATTTCTTCTTCTACTATTTTCAGGCACATAGCGTTAAACGTTTTATTGTGGAAATGAAAGACGGTCTCTACCTTTGAGGATAATCCTAGGCCTTTTAACTCGCAATCTATATCTTTATATATATATATAATTCTACTGTAAGTGTGTATGTCACTGAACTTTTCTTAAACGACAGGACCGATTTTGATGAAATTTTTTGTGTGTGTTCAAGGGGATCTGAGAACGGTTTAGATTCACAATGTTGTCCGCTGGACAATGTTTTTTTAAATTAATTTTGGCAAAACAACGTTTGCCGGGTCAGCTAGAATTTTATATAAAAGAAAGTGGTGTTAGTTAGACCATTTATAACTCAAGAACGACTGAACAGATTACGTTGAAAATTGGTGGAGGGGTAGCTTTATAGCTTATAAACTATTTTCTTTATCTTACGTTTAATATATTCTTTTCATAACAGACATAGATGACCCAGTGACTCCGATAATGGACTTTGACGAAAGAAAGCGAGACGGCAGATTCAAACACAAGCCGACTATCACTCTCAAACCGACTACCAAGTTCGATCCTGGCAGTTCTAGTGAGGAGGAGATACCTGTGAGGTAAGTAGACAAGTAATATAATTACTAAATGAAAGTTAAAACTACAATTCAGGCCGAAAAAACGTGTTTACTATGTCATTTGAAATAGCCCGAGTAGAGTCTTGTATGCAAGGTTCGCGGCTGGAGGTAAACAACATACAGAATGTATAACATCAGTGACACGTCTTATACAGCTGACGGTGACCTGTTTGATACAGATACTTTATTTTGGAAATACACGTAGTTCGTCAGTATTATCTAGATAAATCATGGATGTCAAAGTTTTTACTAAAATGTCGGACTAGTTTTAGCACAAAAATAAAAATAAAAGAAAAAGCGTCTTTTTATAAAACATTCCTCAGCCCTGACATCGTCTGCGTGAAAAGATTCCCCGGAGTATAAAGTATTTTAGTTTTTAATTAATTTAAACTTATTGAACAAAGCTGTATAAAGCGGACTTAATGCTAGGGGCATTTTCTACCAGTCTTCTATTAAACTAGCTGACCCGCGCAACTTCGCTTGCGTCACCTAAGAGAATGGGTCAAAATTTTCCCCGTTTTTGTAACATTTTTCACTGGTACTCTGCTCCTATTGGTCGTAGCGTGATGATATATAGCCTAAAGCCTTCCTCGATAAATGGACTATCCAACACTGAAAGAATTTTTCAAATCGGACCAGTAGTTCCTGAGATTAGCGCGTTCAAACAAACAATCAAACAAACAAACTCTTCAGCTTCTATTAGTATAGATTATGTGTTAATTCAAGTTAAAAACTATCAGTATTTTTCACTTAGACTTGCAGAAGCCAGTAATTCCATATTTTCAGATCTAAAGTCCGCAGCCGTGGCCGTATAAGGAAGCCTAAAGAGATCTTCTACCGACGGTGGGACGGTTCAGACCCTGAACTGAATAAACCATTGAAATGGGTGCATTGTCTCGATCTGCTGACACCTTATATCATGGGGAACAGGGGCAATGGGACTAATAAACAAATATTGGCTAGTAACCCTGTTGTTTTGAGGTGAGAGACAAAAACACGCAAATCAAATTGCTTATTATTTTATGTCAATCAAAAAATATTTTAACCCTCGGTTTCTGAGTACTTTTAGCGGTAGTTTATCTATTCAAATGTTTACGAGTTTAAACGCCGTTGAATAGATAAACTATCGCTAAATGTACCTCAGAAACCGAGGTTAAGTCGAACAAAAAATTGAAGAACCTACGTATTAGGTACGTTTTCTATAAAAAACTCAAAGTAAATGACGTTCTTTGGTCTTTGCTTACCCCCATGGGAAAAAGGCGTGATATTATGTATGTATGTAAAAAGGTCACTTACGGCCCTTTTCAATGTTATAGATCTGGCGAATTACAGATAGATTGCTATCTTAGATGGTTACGTCAAAATAATCTATCTCTAACTGATTTCGGTATTATAATCCATGAGCTGTACTAACTAGTTATTGTTTTTTTCAGATTAGTCCATTTAATATCAGAATATACGGGAATGGACACAAAAGATGAAATCTACGCTATTCTTTACCAAATTAGTAATCTTCCCATAAGACTGTTTCAATGGGAGAAAAATGCGTTGAAACTGTTATTCAATCAGATAATAGCGGGTATGTATAGCTTTCTGTGTCTGAATATAGCAACAAGCCACTGTGTAGAAGACGATACATATTAGGTCTGGGAAAAAGTCTCTTCGCATTATAGTATGTATGAACTTGTAATAAAATCTCTTTGGCTTCAAGAATCACAAATGAGTACACGGTTCATTAGGTTTCTTTCAGTGAGCTCGTGAGGTACCCAAACATCGCGCTTTTTTGTGTAGAGAAAAGATTTTATTCATACATACTATAATGCGAAAAGACTTTTTCCCCGACCGGGAATATAAATAAAGACGTAGAAAAGGACTGCTAGGACGGACGTCTCTATATTTTTATTTTTATTTGTAAAAAAGACAACTCCCGCACTAAGAATTGCTCTTGTGTCGCGGGGACTCACAAACATACAAACAACAGACACAAAGTACAACCAGCCCCGAAACAACTATCTGTGGATTAGAGAAATATTTGTTTCGTGTGGGAATTCAACCCACGACCTCCCGACGCAGTGGTATGGGCGTGGCACCTAAACCACTGCGCCACGGAGGCAATATTTGTTCGACTTTTCGACACTGCTCCACACGGGTAAACTTGCTTGAACCTGAAAACTCGTGACCAGCGATTGTATACACTACCGATCAGACCACAGAGGCAAGAAGTACATGTATAAAATTGTAATTATTTTTTCAGAAAGAGTCCATAACTTCAAAACATTAAAACGTGGTATAAAACACATGTTTTTACATTGGCATCTAGATATCGGCAATGTTACCAACATATTAAAACAATCTAGAATATTTCGACCACCTTGTATACAAACTTCAGAGTTTTCTGGTAAGAATAACAATTTATTAAGCTAAGGGTCAATTTCACGACTTACCCCTCGGTTTCTGAGGTACATTTAGCGGTAGTTTATCTATTTAGTAGCGTTTAAGCTCACATAAAAATAACAGTTTGAATAGGTAAACAACCGCTTAATGAACCTCAGAAGCCGGGTATTAGAGATAAGTGTCAATTGTCGAATAGAAAATGGTTGACAAAGTCTTTTAACATAATAACCAGCTAACCGATGTTTAACCAGAAATACTGGATAGATCGTGATTTTCGTGCTTTGAAAAAGAGCAGCTCTGATTTGACTGGTAGTAAAATATCGCATTGCGCATTATTAAAAAATATATATACATATTAAACTTAAATGTTTCGTTGACAAGTTTTCAAAAAAGCTGAATAAATATGAATAACTGTAAAGAAATGCCTACAATTTATTATTTTACAGGTTCAACAAAATCATCACAAGTATTCAGATATCCTACAACGCCTAAAAAGAAGAAATGTCGCAAATCTAAAGAAGTTTTAGGAGAATGCCCTAATGACCCAGGAGAAAATAAAGAAGGGTTTTAAAAAGATAATGGTTTCTTTAACTATGCCTTCATTCATTAATCGTAGTGTAGTGGTCAACCTAGTGTCAAAGTTGTTTAAACCGCCCGGCAACCTTTGACATAGCTTAACGACTGTTATCTTAATTGGCTCGAAACATGGAGACGCTCTCAGCTCAAATAGCACTTTGCGGCCACCCATCTACAGATAAACCGCGTCAAGGTTTCCTAAACCATTGATCGTTTGCCGACCGGTGAGCGCAACTAGCTATGAGTGTCTCAAAATCCATAAATCTAATAAAACTGAGGTTTTTTCTCATAATTAATAATGTAGCCATGGTGAATCCAGTTATTTTGGGGGAAAAGTAAAATTTTGAGCACGGTCTTAGAAGATAATATAATTAATGCAAAATATTTCCAACATATTAAAACATTGGATTTATGTTTCTCTTAAAAATAAACTTCTCTATATCGAGGCTAAATTTCACAAAAAAAAACAATAGCAAAATATTTATTATTTATATTGAAAAAAGAAATAAATTTTCAACGTTACCACAACGTTCTAATAAGCTCAATTACACATTATATCTACAAACTCCACTAAAAATTAATTTATCATTTATTCAAGCTATAATAACACTACTCTCCCATTAATGCTCGCGGACGGATTTTTAAAAGGTTTCAAATTTTCATGTTCCTGATCTTCTTCAGGGATTGGTTCATCAAATTTATATTTTTCAGCTACTATAGGTAACTTACCCAAATAATCTGGACTACTCATTTTATAGAAATCTCTTTTAGGTATAACAGTGAAGGATTTTGGTTTTCTAGAAGACTTTGCGCTCATACTATACGGTAGATCTTCTTTTAACTTTGGCACGTAATTTTCGTCGAAGTTTAAACTTTCTGTCCTGGCTTTGAGCTCGTCTGATGCTGTGTTCAGTGGTTGCTCTCCATCATCATCGACTCCTAGAATTTGGTCTGCGTAAGGCTGTATAGGCGTATCGTTAGTGTCTTCGGGAGTAAAAAATGGCGGTTTTTTTGACGGCTCATTAGTTCTTACCATTTCATGTTTACCATATTTTTTATTATCATCAAATTCCTTCTCAATTTCACGCGATTCTATTTTATATTTCCTTTCTCCTGAGTCCTTTTTGGAATTTAATTCGTATGATTCTCTATGATTTTTAATTATATGCGGCCTTTTCTTTTTTATTTCACCCGACTGTCTATTGTTTTTCATTTCATCTGATTGTTTATGATTTTTAATTTCGTGTGATTGTCTATTATTGTTTCCTATTTCGTCTGATTGTCTGTGATTTTTGGTTTCGTGTGACTGTCTATTATTGTTTCCTATTTCATCAGACTGCTTCATATTTCTAATTTCGTGTGGTTCTCTCTGATGTTTCATTTCATAGGATTCTTTTTTATATTTAGTTTTATCCGGTTGCCTTATATTCTTTATTTCATCGGAATGCTTGTAGTTGTTATATTTCTTAATATATTTTTCATTAGATTCATCCTTTTTGTGATAATTTTTCAAGACTTCTCCCGAATCGTATTTATTTTTATAATCTTTATTCATCTGTTCGAGAGATCGGTCTTTTTTTCTTTTCTTATTGTAATTAATTGTTTCCAAATCCGACCTTTCGTTTTCTTTCTCTATTTTGTATTGTTTTTGTTTATTTCTACCTAAATGCCTATGAGAACTATCATCAGAATCAGTAGATAGATTTTTTTCATTTTTATGTAGCAATTTGGCACTAAGTCTTTCGGTCTTTTCCTTATATTTATGTTTAGGTTCTTTCTCATAATAATCATCGTCTTTTTTAGGTGTGACGTAATCTTCGTAACTATCATTAGTGTTCGTCATATCAATACCTTGAAATAGATTTTTGACGTCACCTTCCCGAATTTCAGAAGACATATCACTTTTAGTAATTTTTACAAGCTCGTGGCTTATTTTCCTTTCTTTACGTATTTTTTCTTTCGACAACTTTTTGTGTTTTTCCACATGTTTTGTTGTAGATTTGATTATAGGGCGCGGTTCTTTTGTAGTCAGTAATTTCGGAGGTGGTGCTACGAAGACATCGGCTATATATCTGTCGTCTTGTACAGGTTTTTTACGTTTCGGTTTGACAACATCCCGATTTTTATCTCTACCTATATCTTTGCCTATCTCTGTGTCATTTCTGGATATTTTTTTATACCTAGCTTGAGGTGTAGTCGGGCCAGGACCGTGCTTATAATCCCGTGAAATTCTTTCCGGGCGTTTTTTCTCCTGCGTTTTAATAGTCTCCTCTCTTTCCATCTCGCTTTCTAGAAATGTTTTATCCTCTTCTGGCTGAGATTCCATAGCTAGTTTCAGTTCATCTTTTAATCTTTGTTTCACAGTTTCAACTAAGTAATTTAAAGTTAGTTCATATTTTGAGTCAGATTCTTTCTTTTGGCTTTTTCTTGATTTTGCGGCATCTCTAGTTTCAGTAGATTTTGAAACGTCTGATATAGAGTCTTGGTTAGTATGTTCTTTCGGTTTGACGAATTTCATGAGATCGTGGGCCATTTTCTTTGGCGCGAATTTATCGGCTATGCTCCTAAAGTCTTCTACGTTTGCTGCTAGCAATACGTAGCTTGTAGCTGGGTTTAGTAATATTGTGATGTAACCTGAAAGCGTGAAATTGATTGAAATGAGAATTTTTTTATCGGTTTAATCATGTTTTCGGTTTTTGTTAACTACATATATTAAAAACTTATACTTATAATTTGTTTCATCAAAAGGTATAGACAGCTGTGTATGTAACAGAATCCACATTTCGCCGTTTATAATTTGTGCCATGGTATAGAGAAAGAATTTATTGCGATATACCGGGTACGTTACAAAAATCTGGACTATCGCTGTGAATACTCCCCCGGAATTCGGAATAACAGCTAATAAATATCTTATTTTTATTCAGGTTCCGAATAAAAGAAAACATCGCGATTAAAAAATGTTCTAAGAGTTCTTTAACACTCAGTTCTTTTAATGAATTTTAAGTCACTAGCCCACACTACCCAGCGTGGTGGACTCAAGGCCTTACCCCTCTATTATTACAAGGGGCGACCCTTGCCCGGCAGTGGGATAGTAATAGATTTTTATTTATTTATTTGTTATATTATATTTGGATAAATATTTCAGCAAAAATGTGACTTACATAGCGTCCAAAATAACAAATACATTTTACTTGTGCTGTCGTAAAAATATATATAAAACATTTTTATTGTCTGTGACGAATTGGAGAAAAATAACCAATTGTTTATGTCCAACATCGTTCCCTTTGAATAAAAGTATTTTGTTAATAAATAATAATAAATATTTGGGACATGTTACACACGGTCATCTGATCTTAAACTATGCAGAGCTTGTACTATGGTAACCAGATGACTGATATACTTAAATACTTCGTCTTATCGTATGGTTAGTGGTCAACCAAGTGTCAAAGTTGTTCAAGCCGGCCGAAGGCCTTTGACGTGGCATAACGACTGTTATCTTAATTGATAACTACCGAGACCGACTTTTTACGTGCCCTTCGAAGCACGGAGACGCCCAGTTCAAATACCACTATGCGGTCACCCGGCTATGGAACGACCGCGCCACCGGTTGCTTAATCCACAGATCGTTTACCGACCGGCGAGCACAACTGGCTAGGCTATACACACTAATTTTTGAATAACTAAACTAAGTTGGATCATTCTTTTTTAATATGTTTGTAACTGATGGGACAAGGTTTACATGGGATCAATGGGATCCAAATTCCTACGGGAATGGAATCAACGGGATCAAAGTAAACTATACCCGGACGAAGTCGGGCATGTCCTCTAGTATTGAATAAAATGCATCAAAATTAAGATTAAATCATTTATTTTATTATAATGACTAGTTAAAAACAGTTTTAAACATTATTTCGTCCAAAATGTAATATTTATATATAAAAACGTTCTTTTAGTCTACGTGTCCTTGTTCAGTAATTATGTGGATTGCGTTTTGTTCGTGCTTCTTACTACCCGTACTTTTTCTGGATACATTTCTGGAACAAAAAATATAATATTACTAGCTGACCCGCGCAACTTCGCTTGCGTCACGTAAGAGAGAATGGGTCATAATTCTCCCCGTTTTTGTAACATATTTTACTGGTACTCTGCCCCTATTGGTCGTAGCGTGATGATAGCCTATAGCGTTCCTCGATAAATGGGCTATCTAACACTGAAATAATTTTTAAAATCGGACCAGTAGTTTCTGAGATTAATGCGTTCAAACAAACAAACAAACTCTTCCGCTTTATAATAATAGTATAGATTGATAGAACGATAATAATTGATAGAGCGTGTGTGTAATGGCAGCTAATTAGTCTATACTTCTATAGTCCAATTTCTTTTATTAAAACAAAAATATATTTTTATGGTAGGTAGTTACCATAAGCAAGTTCTCTTCCCAATCTAGGTGAAAAGTTCATGGTTCTACCGAGCCGTGGTGAAAAGTATTTAGTTCTGCTATCCATCTGGTCTGGGTCTTGTCTGTACCTGCGAAGTTAACGATATATTAGAAGAAATTATAAAAGATAATATGATACACTTGTTTATCACTATTTTAGGCAAATTATTTCCAGATTTTACGATGAATTACTAGAGGGTAAATGAATGTGATCACGGAAAACAGATTTTTTGGCGCAACATAATACTGCAACATATTAGGTCGGGGAAAAAGTCTTTTCGCATTATAGTATGTATGAACTTGTAATAAATTATTTTCTCTACACAAGGAAGTTTAATATTTGGGTACCTCACGGGCTCACTGAAAGAAACCTAATGAACCGTGTACTCATTTGTGATTCTTGAAGCCAGAGATTTTATTACAAGTTCATACATACTATAATGCGAAAAGACTTCTTCCCCGCATGGCGGTTGCACTCGCCGTGGTCGCGAAACGTTAGGCATTTTAAGGTAAATTGGGTTATATTTTTTTTATCTTTATTCTTCAAGGGTATACTTACATATCCTGGTCAGAAGGAGTAGCAGGCATATCATCAGCTAACCGTCTTCCGAGTCGTGGAGTAAACTCCACGTTTTCAAACATTTTTTCTTCGTAGGGAGACAAACTGCGGCCCAGTTTGGGAGTGAAGATCACTTTCTTGGTAACTGGGGACAAAGAATGAGAAAATTACTTGATGCTGTTTAAATTAGGATATTATTTGACGAATATGTCCTAATAGTAACTCTTAAGGAATAAAATTGTGATTTTCAGTATGTCTGAAATGTCTTGAATGATGTGTTACTGGACTTACTAAGCTTTTTTAGTTTACTAACTAATACTTACCATAGCTAAGGTTGAAGTTATGTAAAATTTTGGGAACTATGTTTAAATAGACATTATATTTAAGAAAGAAATACTAGTTTGTCTCACAGAAACTTAAACCGGTCAGATAGAAAGTATAATATATGAAAGATAATATTTACAATGTTTTATTTAATACATTAATCCATATGTATATAAAACTCTTCTGTTACTGAGTGACTGATGGTCAACGCACTAATAAGTGTAGAAATTTGAAATTTGCTATGAAGTTTTCTGAAGTGTACACGAGAACACTAAGAGACGATTTTTGGAGATCCCACCCCGAGGGGGTAAAATTCCACGCGGGCAAAGCTACGGGCGAAAAACTACTTCAAACATTTCATAAACTGTTAATATTAGAATGTTGTAGTGGTCGAAAACTGGTACAAAATAATGTATGTTTGATATATCTTACCTTTAGTTTCCGGCTCGTCTGCTTGACTTTCATAATAAGGGAGTTGATCGTAGTAGAACTTTAACGCATCGGCCGCTTCTAGTAGCTTGAAGAATGTGTGTCTGTGGAACAAATACGTAAGTAAAATCACGCCTTTATTCTATACTTAAGTGTTTTCAGTTAGTGAATTGAACAAGAGTGTCGCCGTGGCGCAGCGGTTTTGGTGGTCGCCACGCTACTACCAGTGCATCGGAAGGCCGTGGATTCGATTCCCACACGGAGCAAACGTTTGTGCGAACACCCATTGTTTGTATGTTTGTAAGTCCCCGCGACACAAGAGCAATTCTTAGTTCGGGAGTTGTTTTTTCAAAAAGAGGAATTCGGATCTTCACACCCTGTTATCTGGGTTATAACACGATACTACTCGGTAAGAATGACAGCCGGGGCCCACAATTAAACGTGCCTTCCGAAACATGGAGGAGCTCGATATGTATAAAATGGTCACCCATCTACAGAACAACCTCCGCAAGCGTAGTTTATCCAAGTATATGCAAATATTATTGATTATTTATTTACCTGTTATCTTCAGGGCTAAGTCTCAAAGATCTCTTGCCAAGTCTAGGTCCGAACCACAGCTGACCTCCTCTGTCGCTATGTGCACCGCTATCCTGACCCGCATCCTGAAACAAATAAAACATTAAATAGTACATCAAATTAAATACAATAACGACTTATAATGAATTCTTTCAACTACTGATTAGTAAAATTTGGTTTCGAAGACTTTGGAGTCGCAAAAAATAAAGTTCTTTTGGCGAAAAGTATGTTATAACAATACTAATACTATTATAATAATCTAATAGTGACTTATAAAAGGATTCTTTCAACAACTCAAGAGTAAAATGGTTTCAAAGAGTTTGAAGACGTAAAAAACTTATTTATTTTGTAAAAAAGTATATTATAACAATACTAATACTATTATAATAATACTCCCTTAGTGGCGTAGTGGTAGTAAGTGACACTGCTTCACAGATTTTTCTACTTCACTCTAACCATCCTTGGTTATGGTCATACAGTCGTATTGGAAGCAGACAGGACATTTATTGTTTCGAATAAACAGGCCCTTTTTGCTTTTTGAAACACGAAATAGATTACCAGATATTATTTATTTTAATATTATACCTTAAACCGCCCAAACCCGCAGTTGGCCAACGTGGTGGAGTCAAGGCCTAACGCCGCCCACATTATGGGAGGAGACCCTTGACCAGCAGTGGACATTAATGGATTACATTTATTATTATACCTTAATTGAAATTAAATAGTTAAATGTGATAAAATAAGTACAATGAGCTAGTGGTATAATTTCATCCCTATTTTCCCCTTCGAGAACAAGGAGTGATATTTTATAGATAAGTTACTTTAATTGCTACAATGAGTAAGAAAATATTTTGTCAAAAATACCTATAGGCGAGATCTAATTAATATTAAGGACGACAAGGTTCTCTTGCCCAATGCCCAGATAGTTTAATTTAATTGTTATCATGCAACTCTTTTTTAGAGACATACTATAGATGTCTGATCGCAAGCGAAAAAAGCACTTTGAAAAGGTATTGCAAGTCATCAACTCTTTAATATTTATTTGACACGTATAACACGTAACATAGGGAGGATTGGAAATATGTATATGGAGGAGGCCTTTCCCCAGCAGTGGGTCAGTAGGTACCAGCTAATAAAATTATAAGCCATCGATACTTTAACTTGAGTCCATCTTGAGTTATAAACCCCCGGTTTCTGAGGTACATTTAGCGGTAATTTATCTATTCAATAGCGTTTAAACTCATATAAAAAACCCTAGTGAATAGATAAACTACCGATAAATGTACCTCAGAAACCGGGCATTGGTCGTAAATATTAAACTCATAGGTTGATCTTTTTAACCCCCGACGCAAAAAGAGGGGTAGATATAAGTTGGACGTGTCTATCTGTTTGTCTGTCTATGGCATCATAACTCCCGAACGGATGCAATGATTTCAATTTAGTTTTTTTTGTATTAAAGACTTATACCTTGTGTTGCGTATGCGTGGCGAGCGCGTGTGCGTACAACGCGAGCCATTGGCATGGCTTAACGACTATTATCTTAGTAGACGACAGCCGGGACCGACATTTTACGTGCCCTCCAAAGCACAGTGACGCCCAGCTCAAATACCACTATGCGGTCACCCATCCATGGAATGACCGCGCCAAGGGTTGCTTAACCTCTTATTGTTTACCGAGCTGTGAGCGCAACTGGCTATGGGCGCCTCAATAAAGTAAGTAAGAAAGTATGTAATAGCCTGAAGTGACCAGCCACTGGCATCTATTACAAGTTACCTTGTGTTGCGTGTGCGTGGCGAGCGCGTGTGCGAACAGCGCGAGAACGACGGTGACGATGTGTACTCGCTGCATGTTGGATACTGAGTGATGAACTACACCGCTATTCTAGCTTATATACCCACGCTGAGAGGACGGGACTACTACAGGGACCGCATTGACATCGCTTAACGACTGTTATCTTAGTAGACAACAGCCAAGACATTTTACGTGCCCTCCAAAGCACGGAGACGCCCAGCTCAAATACCACTATGCGGTCACCCATCTATAGAATGACTGCGCCAAGGTTTGCTTAACCCACAGATCGTTTACCGAGCTGTGAGCGCAACTGGCTATGGGCGCCTCAATATAGTAAGTAAGAAAGTATGTAATAGCCTGAAGTGACCAGCCTCTGGCATCTATTACAAGTTACCTTGTGTTGCGTATGCGTGGCGAGCGCGTGTGCGAACAGCGCGAGAACGACGGCTACGATGTGTACTCGCTGCATGTTGGACACTGAGTGATGAACAACACTGCTGCTCTAGCTTATATACCCACACTGAGGGGATGAGAATGCTATAGGGAACACGTGGGATGAAGAAGTGACGTAGACTTCTTTGTTTGAAGACTTAGCGTAATGATTTCAATGAGTTCATGACAAATAAGATGGACTTTATCGTACATAGATACTCCAATCAAATGGTTATGAGCGATTGAAAGTAAATGTACAAGTTTTTAATTCAAGCAATAATGCTTTCAGTAAAAGGCTGATGATGGACTTTTAACGTGCTTAGATGAGGAAATGCTATTGGCTCTGTTCGTAAGAGAATAGTGGTACCAAGTCATGAAATGATAAAATTAAATGTAAGTTTCCTTAACGGGTACGTAGTACTCAAATATTAACAGAAGTCTGACCGTATACTCGTTAAAAATTAACTCGAGTATAATACGCGCCAATTAACTTTAATTTTGTGAAATAATACAAATGGCAAAACGGAAGAAGGCCCGTAGTTAATGTCTTCGTCACCCACCCTTCTACGTCTCTTGTATTTCCTATCGCCTCTTGCGCAGCGGCTTGTTGTTAAATTCTAACAGCATTATACTAAACTCTAGCCTTCTTATTCAAAAAAATATATGATGTTATGAAAGGCTTATAAAGTGTTTTATTTCTTTCACTCCTTAGCGAAATGAAAAAGAGAAAACATGTTTTAGTATGTAGCTTTTTAACTAAAATAGGTTTATAGTGTGTTTATGAATAAGAGGGTAGATAATAGATACACATAATGCGGGCGGTAACAAAACATTATAATATAAGTTTTAACTATTGTAACACACTTTTAAGTACTTATATTTACATACATGAAACTTAACACGAGGGTTCCCACCACAAATAGTAGTAACACCTACTCAAATGAATGAAATCGTATAGTATTTAAATGCATTCTAGTTTTATCTAACCACGTGGTTCAGTAAGTGAATTGATTCTAATCACTTTAGTATTTCCTTAGGGAGTAGAGCATCTGTGCACTCATGCGTCTATATTTAAAATAGGTCTTAGAAAGTAGCAAAAGATACATTTTAATTGATGTTCTTAACTTTTTTTTATAGACAGCTCCCGCACTAAGAATTGCTCTTGTGTCGCGGGGACTTTTACAAACATACAAACAATCGTAGCGGCGTGGTGACCTAAACCACTGCGCCACGGAGGTAGTCAAAAAGAAATAGATTTAATATACATACATAAATGTCTTCTTCACATGAGGATAGGCAGAGATAAAAGGACGCCTGTAGCTACTTCCTCGACAAATTTCTTTTGCCTCATTCACATCTATATCTACCAGTTTTTGTTCAGGACCGCCGATTACGAGACTACGCATCTAACCATTTAGAAAAACAGCACTGATACGTTCAAGACTCAATAAAATAAGATCTAAGTATTTTGCGCTCCTTGAAATGCTTAGCTCTAATATACCAACCTAAAAAAAAAAAAAAAAAAATCATTTATTAACAGTCCACAGTTGTACAAAACATAAGATCAGTAACTTAAGCCACACTAGGCATAGCCTGTTTCGTGGCCAAAGATTTTAGGCGATTACATAGTAGGACTATAGGTGCAAATAGAAATACAAAGTAAAAATCTTAGTACTAGTAGGAACAAGATAGTATTTTATAAAATAAAATGTAAAAATAAAGTGAGTGTATATGTGTACACCTTTCGTGTATACCTCTCGAAATAAACGAAGTGTTCTCTGCTGTACAAAATATTTTCAACAGCAGACTATGTCAGTAATCATAGAAACGTTAGCACGAAAGCAGAGGACAATAATATCCATTACACTCAAAATTTCGAAAATCATGCGCATAGTTGCGCGGGCGATGAATTTTTAAACTACTTGTCTATCCTAGCATCTATGAGTCATACAATTTTCTTGGTACGAGAGGATATCCCTTTACACGCGCATAGTATAGTAAGTTTTAAGTCTAACTACTTTCCCTATCGATGAGTGAAATGACTGCATTATGTGCGGAGGCAGGGTATCCATGTTTATATTTGTATATCTGATCTCTAGAACTTTTTGACGCTTACAACTCCTTTAAGCTCGAAACCTCATCAGTTAAACTAATAGGTACTTACTAGGTAATTTATATATGAAAAAAAAAATACGTTTGCTACTTAATCACGTCAGAACTAGTAAGAATTATCGCCAAATGCATTTTTTTCATCCGGACAGAGTCATAGAGCTGATCTATCTCGATCATAACCTACTTCCCACACATGCCACAAGAAGCTAGAACTACGAAAAAACAGTTCTCACGCAAAAAAACGCTCTAGTACAACATATCCTGAAGCAAATATGTAAAGAAATAAAAAAATACAACATGGAACTTTACAAACATACAAAATACCGAAACAGCTGCATTAAAAAAACCCCTTAAACTGCAATAAGTGGAGTGGAAACCACCGCAACCGCTTATTATAGTTCAAAATAAGACTTAAAAGTATATTCAGCAAACTTATTTTCATTCCGGTTAAAAATAACTCTAGTTTGAATCTAAATCGGTTAAAATTCCCGCTGGGTTTTCACTGCTATACTAGTAAACGTTCCATGACGTGAGAGGTGCAACTTTCTATAGTTGGTGCATATGTTGTTTGTACCCGTTGAGGGTATGCAGTGGTCATGTTTGTACGTCATAGTTGGTTTATTAAATAAAAAAATGCATTTAAGTTTTACTGAGTATGTTTAGCGTAATGAAACCAGCCAATTGTGCAGGACTTTGTTTATAGTGGTCATTTGTGTGCACAACAGGTACACTCTATTCCTTTACTCTCATAGTCCGGTGGGACGGTAGACACGACCAGTGAGAGGTCAGGCGCAGGACCGACGGCTTTACGTACTCTCCGATGCATTTTTAGCGTAATGGAATGGACCAATGGCCTACGTATTCAACCTGCTATTGTGAGTGCGTATGTTTGAATCCCATGCAAAGCTACTATTTGTATAATAAGCTAAATAAAATACTGGATGTAGGTATCTTAATCCTACTCTACCTTTTATTTTCTCAAATCAAGAAAAAAGTAAATTCTATTCGTAAAAGTCTCGTTATCGAACAATGAGCGCTCATACTGCGAAAGTATGCATGCATATAAATATAGTTAAAGACGAGAAACAAACGTAGGTTACTATATTCACAACAAAAACAACGATGTAAAGGGATGCGTAATAATTCTTGTAGCTTAGAAACTTCAAAATTAATGGAATAATATTCATTTCTTAATGGTAATCAATTTTAAATTACACATTTTACAATCATCATGGCCTGTGTCCATCTATTGCAGATGATTCAGGTGGCGTCAGACAGAGGAATATTTGTTACAAGGTAACATCTTCTTTCGTGGCTTAAAAGACATATGCGGGAGTGACAGCCGCGACCGCAGTTTTGGCAGATGAAAGAGCCTGGGGTCGATGGGGGATTTGAAGCGCATTTGAACATTTTACAATATTTGCATTAATAATAAGTACTAAGTACACTTTCTCAAGGTAACATCTACAAACCACATCTTTCCCCTCTAAAATAAAAATATATCCTTTTACAACCCCTACATCCTTTTTACCCCGTCTCACCCTACAGTATTAAGGGTATTAGATGTAATTGAAACAAATATACCGGTTCTGTCGCGATTACACACCGATTTGTCCTGTCAATCTGCTGACACTATTAATAGTATTGAATTGAGAATTACTTTTAAAATGCAAGACTTTCTATGTTATTTGCATGCTGTAGGGGTTTTTTTTTATTATTAGCCTTTTATGTGTTCCACTGCTGGGCAAAGGCCTGCCTTCTATTCTTCCAAACCTTTCTGTCCTGTGCAATGCACAAAAATGATCGATATTTGGGTACCTCACGAGCCCACTGAAAGAAACCTAATGAACCGTGTACTCATTTGTGATTCTTTAAACCAAAGAGAATTTATTAACAGTTATACATATACTATAATGCGAAAAGACTTTTTCCCCGACCTAAAATATAATAGCTGATACGGGAATTAACGCGAACACGCATTTTACCTTAAAATGCCTAACGTTTCGGCGCAGGTTGCACTCGCCGTGGTCGCAGGCTGACCACGCAGGCCTTTATATTAAACATGCAACGCGAGAGTTTAAAAGTTATGATTGTCGTTAATGGTAATAGGAAAAAAAATATTAATATAAATTTATTGATGGCCTTGTGTTAGGGTAAGGTTTAAGTAAGGGTTTGGTAGGGTTTAATTTGGTAGTTGACTGGGTTAACGAAAAATTGTTAAACTAATAATAATAAAAGATTTATCTATAATGCTCAAGTTTGGGACAACATGGATGATAATGAGGTAAGGGAAGTTTGTAAGGATCACTCCAAGTAGCGTTCTTTGGTCTCTGCTTACCCCTATAGGAAAAATACGTGATATTATGTACATATGTATTCAAATATGTTAAGTTGTATCTTACAGACTTTTCCAGTCGATTTTCGCGGACTATTTTCGTAAATCCCAATAAACCTAAATCCTACTTAATTTAAAAGTTTAATTATAAAAACAATTAAGAGTATTTCGGTACTAAGTATTAACTGATGCAAATGTGGAATAATTTGTCTCAATTTGCTTGATTGAAATTAATGATACGCAGAAGTAATCTGTTAGTTACTCGCTTAATCTTAGGATTATTGTTGTCTATGAGGACATGTTTTAGGATAAGTAGGTTATAGGGAGTTCTGAATCTACAACAAATCTATACTAATATTATAAAGCTGAAGAGTTTGTTTGAACGCGCTAATCTCAGGAACTACGGGTCCGATTTAAAAATTCTTTCAGTGTTAGATAGCCTTTATCGAGGAAGGCTATAGGCTATATATCATCAAGCTACGACCAATAGGAGTAGAGTAGCAGTACATTTTTTTTACAAAAACGGGAAGAATTATGACCCATTTTCTTTATTATGTGACGCAAGCGAAGTTGCGCGGGTTAGCTAGTCTATACTAATATTATAAAGCTGAAGAGTTTGTTTGTTTGTTTGAACGCGCTAATCTCTGGAACTAGGGGTCCGATTTGAAATATTCTTTCAGTATTAGATAGCCCATTTATCGAAGAAGGCTATAGGCTACATATCATCAAGCTACGACCAATAGGAGCAGAGTACCGTAAAAAGTGTTACAAAAACAGGGTCATTTTTGACCCATTCTCTCTTATGTTACGCAAGAGAAGTTGCTCGGGTTAGCTAGTGAAACTATATTTATGGGGTTTAAACAGGATGGACTAATAGGACTTTATTACTAAAGCCAAGCACTTGTATTAAAACCAACATGAAAAAATGTTCATTCAGCAGCGATAGTAGTCTTGGAAAAAATACGAAGGCATCACATTACTTTTGAAGTTAAGAGTGTTTTAAAAACAACGTGATGAAACTTTGCCAAGCACTTGCCAGCATATTACGGTTTTAAAGTAGTAGTTTATCTATCAATAGCGTTAAAACTCATGTAAAAAAAACGCTATTGAATAGATAAACTTAAGAGTTCAAACAAACAAACAAACTCTTCAGCTTTATAATATTAGTATAGACTAGCTAACCCGCGCAACTTCGCTTGCGTCACATAATAGAGAAAATGGGTCATAATTCTAAATGTACCTCAGAAACCGGGGGTTAATCATTTATCGATAGAGTTCCATGAGAATTGAATAACAATATGAACCGAAACCTGTGCAACTACGCATAGATTCTGGGTGGAATATATATCTAGCTGGGCTCGCTGATATTACAACTACTCGGGGCTAGGAAGCGATACATCTCTTCGTATACCACGCGACCGCTGATGAAGGCACGCGTACGTCTGGCTTCTAGCCGCTCTACTATTTCGATAGGATGTTTCCTTTTAGGCTCGTGTCTTCACATATTATTTGGTGCAAGTCAATTAACACAATTGATAAAGATTCATTTTAGTTTTGCAAACATTTATCAATTGTGTTGGTTTCATATGAAAAAATAATCTAAACTAGTTCAAATTCCCACGTTCAATGTTACCCAAATGATTCAAAGTTACCCAAGTTGACTGTACTTGAAACTTTTACATTTATGCGTCAAATGCCACGATAAAAATGCTAGACCTAGTCTACAAAGACGTTTTTTTTTTCAGGTCATCATTGTAACTCTTCAAACACAGCTAACGGCAGCACAGCGTAACCTCGGGTACTAAACTGCATATTGACTTTAAAACAATCTATTTTATAGCACTTTTACAAGTAAATATGGACTTTTATTTAATCACAAAACGACGCAAGTGGTGTTCTACTGCCTTGTACATAAGCCGTTCTTCTTTTGAGCAATGAGAATAGTACCTAGTAAATACGCATGCATTTTTATTGAAGTACCTACCCTTTTAGTGGAAAAACGACGTAAGTGTAACTTTTTTGTATGGAACATAAGACGTTTGGCTTCTGACTGTTACAAGCGATATATTGGTACAGGTGTTTAGTAAAAGGATAATAACAAAATAGCAATTAATTATTAAAACGTAAGCATCGTGATGTTGGTAAATATGTTTTTATTTTATAATAATAATAGATTTATTTATTTTTTGTTATTTAAATAGAGTGTGAAAAGGTATTTGCGTTTGTATTTACTAAGAACTGTGACGTATGGATGCAGTTAAGTCACTTTGTTGATAAGAGGTCGATTTTAAAGGAAACTTGAGGCTGAAAGGACACAGGGTATGGGACAGTACCCGAACTTAGTATCTAAGTATGGTATATTAGGTCGAGGAAATAGTCTTTTCACATTATAGTATGTATGAACTTGTAATAAAATCTCTTTGGCTTCAAGAATCACAAACGAGTACAAGGTTCATTAGGTTTCTTTCAGTGAGCTCATGAGGTAGCCAAATATCGAGCATTTTTGTGTAGAGACAAGATTTCATTACAAGTTCATACATACTATAATGCTAAAAGATTTTTTTCCCGACCTTATACTAACTTATGCCCGCAGTTTCACCCCAATTATGTTTTCCCTAAACATAGTAAACCTGTGTTTGTTTCCAACTCTATGCGTTTCGTGAATATCGCGTCAATATATTTGTAAAAGCATTACAGAAAAACTATCGCATTTATAATATTAGTATGGATATTGAGTTCGTTTCTTTTATTCTGTACTAGCTGACCCGCGCAACTTCGCTTACGTCACATAAGAGAGAATGGGTCAATATTTTCCCCGTTTTTGTAACATTTTTGACCAGTACCAGTAGTTCCTGAGTTTACCGCGTTCAAACAAACAAACAAACTCTTCAGCTTTATAATATTAGTATAGATTATGTATGGCTCAACCTCTGGCCCAGCTCAGTTCAGTAAGAAGCGTGTTCGCTTTAATTCCCGTATCCTATTATATGATGGCATGGCCACACAACCAGCAAGGTGCCGTACCGGTGGCTTTGCCTGTTCTCCGGGACGCGAAGATCTGTCTATCTATCTTTTCTACTACAAACTGCCACCGAGAACTTCGCGACCCGTTTCCGAAAACTCCTTTATCATTGCAGTCGTGTAGCGAAGACCTTTACAAGCATACAAATATAAAACACAAAGCACTAGAGCAGTTAGATCCGAGCCGTTTTTGTGTTGGTGAAATGAATATTTGTTCCGTGTAGGCATGGAAACCCAAGGCCTCGTTACGGCAATTGTGTGACGACCACTTGAATAACTTTTTAACCCAATGCAGGATTCGATCCTGATCCTACGTCACGAAGACAGTTTTCATTAGTACAATCAGAATCATAGCAGAAGGTAACGACAACGATGTTTATATCAGCTAAACGCTATTGAATAGATAAACTACCGCTAAATGTACCTCAGAAACCGGGCATAAGTGAAGCTAAATGCGAAACAAATATTTGTACTGGAGCGACCACTTAAACCACTGCGCTACAGTAGCCAACTAACTATTTGACCCAAGATTCACGATCTGTGGGTTAAGCAACCTATGGCGGGGTCATTCTTTAGATGGGTGACCGCATAGTGGTAATTGAGCTGGGCGTCTCCGTGCTTCGGAGGGCATGTAAAAAGTCGGTCCCGGCTGTTGTCTACTAAAATAACAATCGTTAAGCCATGTCAAAGGCCTCTCGGGCGGCTTGAACAACTTTGACACTAGGTTGACCACTAACCATACGACAAACGAACAACCCAGATTCGAACTCGAGACCTCTATACAGACCCGTACAATACACGCTACGTCACAAAGACAGTTTTAGTACAATCAGAATCATAGCAGAAGGTAATTCGCCCTTGAAAAAAGGTCTAAATACTAATAAATTAACTGCAACTATTGTGCATGGTTGTTTGTACAAGTGTATAAGCTAGCTGCAGTAGTATAAATAGCTGATGAAGGGAGCTCTCATCATCATTCCGATCAGGTCCAGGATCCACCATGGTCCTTACAAAGACTTTGTTCTTGGTCTGCGTACTTAGCGTGAGTATATCTTATATTATAAACTAGCTGACCCGGCGAACTTCGAACCGCCTTATAGTCGATTTTTTATTTTTTAAATGTATTAAGTCCCCAACCCGCACTTGGCCAGCGTGGTGGACTCTAGGCCAAGCCCCTCCCTCATTACGGGAGGAGACCCTTGCCCAGCAGTGGGACAGTAATGGGTTAGATTTATTTATTACTAGCTAACCCGGCAAACGTTGCTTTGCCATTTAAAAAAAAATTGTGTCACTTAGGTGTATGAAAAATAGATGTTGGCCGATTCTCAGACCTAGTCAATATGCTCACTCATGAGAATCGGTCAAGCTGTTTCGGAGGAGTATGGCAACGAAAACTGTGACGCGAGAATTTTATATATTAGATTCTAATGTCACAATGTTCGTTCCCGTACTCCTCCGAAACGGCTTGGCTGATTCTCATGAAATTTGGGAGCATTCAATAGGTCTGAGTATCAACCAACGTCTATTTTTCACACTCCTTAGTGTGCTGGTTGTCCACCCTTAACATTTTAATTTTTTTATAAAATATGTAATATAAAAGCGTTTGTTTGTTTGTCTTTCAAGTGAAAACGCCCATAGCCAGTTGCACTTACCGGTCCATCGGATGGTTAAGTAATGCTTGGCGCGGTCATTCCGTAGATGGGTGACCGCTTAGTGGTATTTCAACTGAGCGTCTTCAGAGGGCACGTAAAAAATTGTCCCGGTTGTTTCCCACTAAGATAACAGTCGTTAATCTACATTAAAGATCTTCGGGTGGTTTGTACAACTTTCAGGGTGGCCACTAACCATGCGATAAAATAAAATAAAATGTAAAAAATATATATATTTTGATATTTTTCAAAGTGTTAGGATCCTGTTAGTAATTTAAGTCGTCCCCATCGAGGTTTTATCCCGGGAAGGACTTCTTTTATTCCGTAACGTTAGAAAACAGTCCTGGTTATTATAGGATTCAGAACAACTTTAGCCATAAGATAGAAGAATACTTGTATAACACTTGTTTTTTTTTGTTACAGGTCTTGAGCGTGAAAGCCACTCCATGTAGTAAGTATTATTTAAATAATAACAACTATCGCTTAATACAATATTAATAACCATAATAGAATTTAAATTTTCCTTTATATAACTGGCAAATATGTAAACTATACTAATATTATAAAGCTAAAGTTTGTTTGTTTGAACGCGCTAATCTCAGGAGCTACTGGTCCGATTTGAAGAATTCTTTTACTGTTAGATAGCCCATTTATCGACAAAGCTTTGGGCTATATATCATCACGCTACGACCAATAGGAGCAGAGTATCAGTAAAAAATGTTACAAAAACGGGGAAAAAATTCACCCATTCTCTCTTATGTGACGCAAGCGAAGTTGCGCGGGTCGGCTAGTCGTTACTAAAACGCATGTTGTAACTTCCCTTATAATAATGAACATACAAAGTTCTTAAATAATTACTACTGGAGATTATTATTTCACACCACAGAAAAAAAAACTATTATTATTAGAATATATTGTACCAACGCTAGGCAAAGGACATTCCCTCCTTCTATATATCTCTATCTAAGGGTATGTAAGGCTATTTTTTATATCTATATTTTTTCACAATATTACTAATATAAATAATCTACCCCCGGTTTCTGGGGTACATTTACCGGTAGTTTATCTATTCAATAGCGTTTAAATTCATAAACAAAACGCTATTGAATAGATAAACTACCGCTAAATGTACCTCAGAAACCGGGCACTATTTTAACATTCAAACTTCTCTTCCAGAAGATGGAACGGTTATCGAAAAGGTAGATAGTAAAGATGTAAACTCAGACAGCTATTCTTACGACAACAAACAAGTTACTGATTGGGGAGTCAGCGGGTCCTCGGGAACCAGCGACAGCCAAAGCGTTGACATCCTAAAACGAAAAGTTGTCCAACAAGACGACGGTACTATCTGCACTGATCAGAAGCAAAAAGGAGCTTCAGAATACAACAGTGATTTCGAAAACTACTCGATTAAAGCCGACGGGACTTTCAAGCAGAAGTCTAAGGGATATTACGATTCGGATTATTCTTATAACACTGATAGCAAAAGGGTGCAGACTCCAGATGGGCAAGTGACGGAAACTGTTTCTTCTGATACCACTAGTGATAGTGATTCGTGTACCGAAACGGAAACTACTATTAGTAATCCACCGGTTTATAGGCGTAAGTATTTTGTTTTTGTTTTCAACGCTCTTCTTTACCGCACGTTTTTCTGTTCGCTCTTACGAACGTGCCTACATGCATTTGACATTTGTCTGTATACATTGAGTACCGTACCTCGATCCTCTACCACTATCGACTACAGACAACCGGCTAGCTATCGAAATTTTGACATTTAGAATGTACTGCCAAAATGTTTCCTACAACACTCGTAAGAGGCGCTGATCAGATTTTCATACAACATTTCTCGATGACAGGTCGGTTGTCGGTAGTCGACAGTAGTAGAGAATCGAGCTACCGTTTTAAATTTTTACTGAAGTCTTATTTTATATAAAAAAAACTTATTATTTAAATTTTTAAAGCCGAATTTCGACTACTGGGCGACCACTACTAATGTTACTTAGTTTCATGATAAACCCGACTTTATTTTATTTCTCTTTTGTGCAAAAAGTTTAATGGCATTCTTGTTTTCAGCTGGACATCAATACGTGGATATTGGAACAATACCGGGTAAGTGAACCGCTCAAGTCCTATCGTTCATATTATTGCCCAACTAGCACACAAGCTGCTTATACAGTCGTTATACAGCCTGATAGTTGCATAAGAGTCGTTCAAATGCTGTACAATTCTCTATAAGTTGTATACTAGCTATTTAAAAAACCCTTTAACAGCTAGGCGGGACAGTAGCCGTTTAGTAGGAAACTAATGACTTATAGTGATATATGAGCATGTAATTGCATCGCTAGACAGCCTAGGGAAGTATAACTGAGTTAATGGAATCTTCTATAACACCGTTAACTGTATAAGGGGACTTTAGGAGATAAAGGAGTTTAAACGGAGTTATGCGTTGCGCTTATAGCGCTCAAGAGCGTAAATAAGCTTTTTGTAATGCCTTAGGTTCTATAACAGATTTTTTTAGGGCTAGTGTATTACTCATCTATAAAAGAGTTGCGTAGGTCTTTAATAGCGCCTTGAGCGTTATATCAGATATTTATATGGCTTCTGTACGGCAAATAGATGTATAAGGTATCATTCGAAACATTTTTACAGCCATGGGGATTACAGAATTATGTTAAGCACCTAAAGCGCTATAACCGAGTAATATACCTTTATACTAAAGCTTAAAATTATTATCATAATATATTTACATAGGTGCAGTGGTGGTTCAGTCTGTCAACTGTTTTTAAAGAATAAATAAAATAAATAAAATAAATAAAATAAATAAAATAAATAAAATAAATAAAATAAATAAAATAAATAAAATAAATAAAATAAATAAAATAAATAAAATAAATAAAATAAATAAAATAAATAAAATAAATAAAATAAATAAAATAAATAAAATAAATAAAATAAATAAAATAAATAAAATAAATAAAATAAATAAAATAAATAAAATAAATAAAATAAATAAAATAAATAAATAAAATAAATAAAATAAATAAAATAAATAAAATAAATAAAATAAATAAAATAAATAAAATAAATAAAATAAATAAAATAAATAAAATAAATAAAATAAATAAAATAAATAAAATAAATAAAATAAATAAAATAAATAAAATAAATAAAATAAATAAAATAAATAAAATAAACAAAATAAACAAAATAAATAAAAAAAAATGATTTTCAAACTATTTTAATATTCAACGACTGACCCCTAAAAGTACGAGTAAAATGCTGGTGTGCGACCAAAACAATTATATTGAAGCACTCCTATGCCACAACTAGAGAACCTTGAGGTCTACAACAGCAAACACTAGAGCCTTTGTACAGCTTAAGGCGCTAGAGCAGATGTAACCAACTCTGACAGGTGCTTGATCGAGACGCCATTATAGCATTTGGTAAACATATTTTTTGAGGTTATTACGATCTTTTGAAGATCATATAAATCTATAGCCTGGTAACGTTAACATAATTAAAATCATTTTTTATTACCTATAACCCTAATTAAATTATCTGTAACCCTCAAAGTCTTATTTATGTTCAAAATACAATTTCCAAATCCACATATCTATATAATTTTTGCATTTAAAACTGAATATTTTGAGGGCGCATGAAAATATTGACGATAATATACATATATATTGACAGCAAACTGGAACTCGCACTTTCATATCACGTACACAAAGAAATAAAAGCGATAGACTACTTGTTATTTTAATAATCCAATCCGTAAAAATAAAATGTCTCCTCATTTGTCACTGATGATTCATTTTAAAAAAATATATTTAGTTTACACCATAATAATCCGACCATATTACTAATTTAGAGCGTTAGCATTTATAACCGTTACACAGTAGCGCTAAAATAAGGTAAAGGTGGTATAATCGCGCTGCAAGAGCTTTTTCGAACGCTCGTGGCGCTAACCACCTCTGTACAACAGCTGGTAAGCGCCACGAAGCTGCGAAAAAGCTCTTGTAGCGCGATTATACCACCTTCATCTTATTTTAGCGCTCCTGTATTACTACTATACTACGTACTATTATAATTACTATTTACGACCACTGTAGATCCAATGTCGAGCTATAAGCTGGACAGTATGGGCCTATTTGACGCTACAAGAGATCTGTAGCCGCTTATAGAACCACTATACTTCTTACTAAGGAGCCTAAGGCGTTATAAAAATCCTTTAACCGGCCATTGTGCAGCTTGTTATAGCGCTTGTGTGCTAGTTGGGTGGTCCCCTGTGCTATGGGACCAAGGATGCCATTTAACAGGCATATTGCCAAACTCCAGGCTGGAGTTATTGAGAATATTTAAAGTATATTGGCAATCAGACTTTGTCTGATCGGGAAACCGGTTCCAAAAAAGTTATTTTACACATTTATGGTACATTTAGCGGTAGTTTATCTATTCAATAGTGTCAAAACGCATATAAAAAAAACGCTATTGAATAGATAAACTACTGCTAAATGTTCTCAGAAACCGGGCATAAATCGTGAGTATGTTTCTTTCGCTTGAAAAAACACTTCATGAGCAGCAGAGGGTGTTAGCTGTTAGCTAGTATGATATAAACCATAGCTGTTGTTACGGCAGGTTTGCCAGACGATACCAAGTACCGAGTGTACAGGTCCGAATCTACTGAAGATGGCATACCAGTCGTTGTGATGAAAGTAGTGCCAGGTGAGTCTTTACCACTGTTCTAAGGCGTTGTACTACGTGAGGACGAAAACGACCTGCCAAATGAGACATCGGCAAGAATAATAATCCTTCGGAATTCGTACAAGCAATAGTCCCCTTTACACACACATTCTATCGCGCATGAAACAACAAGAGTGTGCAAAGAGAAAGGAAAGAGCGCGGCGCTCATCTGTCAAGCCCGCGAAGAAAATCGCGAGCGAATAGCGCTGTGGCTAATGACCGCGTTTACACACACGCTCTATCGCGCATGAAACAACAAGAGTGTGCAAAGAGAAAGGAAAGAGCGCGATATGTCAAGCCCGCGAAGGAAATCGCGAGCGAAGAGCGCTGTGGCTAATGACCGCCTTTACAGACACGCTCTATCGCGCGTTCTTAGGAGCGTACAGGATTCCGCGCGGGAAAGCAGCGCGCTCTACGCTCGCGATATATGTATTTCGCGTGCTTGACTGATGAGGATGGCGCGTGGTCTTTCCTTTCCCCTTGCCCACCCTTTATACACGCGCTCTCTCTCCCGCGATTGTTGTTTCATGCGCGCTAGTGTGTGTGTGTAAAGGAGGCTAATTTACTGTTTGAAACTATATCTTGGCATGCGTAAGGACTTCTCGACATCTCGAAGAGCATTGCACAATGTCAAGGTTGAAGGTATAGTTTCTGCTTTTGCATGTGTTGATACTAGATCTTTTTTGCCGATACGGTAAAAGGCGCCGGGCCTTAAAGCTTGGCAAGTTAGCCACGTAGTACGCAATCAGTTACTCTGTATATACAATAGACAAAGTAAAATAATAAAAACAAGACATTTATAAAAGTATTGTAAATGAAGGAACGTCGTTGTTACGTCTACATATCACGCACTCTTCTTCTTCTTCTTAAACACTCTTGTTTTTAAATATCTAGTTTCTACTGTCGTTCGACTCTCACACATAGGACAACGCCTTAGACATCATCATTCTGGCAGACTTGATAGAATAGAGAAATAATTGTAATTGCTTAATAAATAGCCTGAAACACCCCATACTGATTTGAAAATGTGAAAAAAATCATCGAGTTTCGAGTAGAAATTTCGTATACTTCTCCCCGAAGAATAATATTCATAGTAACAGGAACTGTTAAATTTATTAAATTCAACAGTTTATGATCACTTGAATGGCCTTATCCTCAAAGTTCGATTTTTAATTTCCATACGAAAATAACCAAATATTTTTTCGATACGGACTTATTGTGCCTAAATTGCAAATAAAATTGATTGTTATAATTGTTTTGTGAATTACAGATACGGGTGTGTCCAAATCGACGTCTAAGTCTACATCCCACAGCTCTCATCATGGAACGCATTCTTCTACCAGCACAAGATCAGGTACACTTCTTATTTACTTCTTTAGAAAACAACTCCCATCTACACTAATATTATAAAGCCGAAGAGTTTGTTTGTTTCTTTGAACGCGCTAATCTCAGGAACTACTGGTCCGATTTCAAAAATCCGTTAAGTGTTAGATAGTCCATTTATCGAAGAAAGCTATATTATCACGCTACCACCAATAGTAGCAGAGTAAATTTGGTTTATTTTATCAACAGGACCCCAGTATCCGATATATCCACCGATCTACCCACCAATCTACTATGGAACACCTGCAGACGCTAGACAACCCGTAGTTGGTAAGCTTTTTCACATTTTCTTTGTTTTGTCAAAAACATCAATAAGTCGCCCATAGCCAGTTGCGCTCACCGCTCGGTAAAAGATCTGTGGGTTAAGCAAACCTTGGCGCGGTTATCCCATGGATAGGTGACCACATAGTGGTATTTGAGCTGGGCGTTTCCGTGCTTCGGAGGGCACGTAAAAAGTTGGTCCCGGTTGTTGTCAATTAAGATAACAGTCGTTAAGCCACGTCAAAGGCCTTTGGGCTTGAACAACTTTGACACTAGGTTGACCACTAACCATATGATAAGAAGAAGATCATTAATAAGAACAAACTAGAACAAATTAAGCCCAAAAATATAAAAGAAAGTTTCATGCAGGAACATTTTTCATTTAGTGATTAAAGTTATTATTAAAATTGGCCTTCAGAATGGAACAGCCAGAAGTCCCAAAATGGGATCCCCAAATGATACCTTTTGAGCACGTTTTTACGTTGCCGCTACCTTTTCTTAGAAAAAAGTTCATCATATAAAGAGTTGCTAGTTAAAAGACATTTAATATGGTTTTTATTTCATTTCAGGTGTGATGAACGAACCAGCTATGCCCTGTAAGTAGAATCCAATTTATTTTAAACGTCTAGTTACTGTACGAAATGAATGAAAGCCCTCTTTGGTTCTCTAACTCGCGGTTTCTGAGTACATTAAGCGGTAGTTTATCTATTCAATAGCGTTTAAACTCATACAAAAAAACGCAATTGAATAGATAAACTACCGTTAAATGTATTTCAGAAAACCGGGGATAAGTCCTAGACGGGGCGGGGAGGAGTTGAGTTTCCAGAAGATTTTTAATCAGCTTCTCCTTGACATCTTGTTTACTACCACTTTAATATATTGATTTAATTGTTATGATATGTGTTTGGTAGTGTTGGTAGCAGCTCTCAACATTATCAACTATCAACATGTATACCTAAAATAAATATTGTTCAAACCATTTGGCGATTACAAGTGGCTAGGAGTTTCTTGCCAGCTCTTCTCATTGGCCCTACCTTCCGAACTGGCGGTAAATTCACTCTCTGTATCATTGACTATCATAAGTGTCAGCATTTGACCTAAATGAATAAATGATTTGATTTTGATTTGATTTAGAAAAGGGAATAAACCTCTATACGGGTCAGCTATTGTAATTATAATTTGACATCTTAGTAAAATACCTAATACCTATCCTATTCCTGAAAACCAATTTGTTTCAAAGAAAACTTATTTTTTTCAGTAACAGTGTCGTCTGGCCCAGCTGTATCATACGCAGGATCTCCTGCTGGACCTCCACTCGGTGCACCGGTTGGCCCACCACAAACCCTTCCAGGTATATGACTTTTGAAGACTGAAGAGTATCAAATTTTTATTTATAAAGACAACCCCCGCACTAAGATTGCTTATGTGTCGCGGGGACTTTGATAAACTTACAACCAACGGACACAAAGCACAACCAGACCCGAAAAAATGATTTGTCGATCGCACAAATAATTGCTCCGTGTGGGAATCGAACCCACGACCTCCCTACGCAATGTTATCGGCGTGGTGACCTAATCCACTGCGCAACGGAGGCAGTTTACATACTTATATAGATAAATTAACAGTCAGACTCAGAACAGATACTCGTGCTCATCACACAAATATTTCTCCAGAGTGGGATTCGAACCCACCACACGCGGCGCTGCACCAAACGTGCAGTGAAATGCAACCAATATATTCTTTTTTTATATCAGTGGACTGATATGTATTTAGAAGTATATAAGTATGTTTATCCGTTATTTGGCAACCATAGTACAAGCTCTGCTTAGTTTGGTATCAAATGACCGTGTGTGAGTTGTCGAATGATATTTATTTTCACACACCTATTCGAAATCTCTCATCACTGTTGGGAAACACAGCCTTGTGTCAAATCAATGGACTTAAGTTCCTTTATTATCCAACTAAATTAATCACAAACGCCCGCTCAATAAACGCACAAACCTTAAGTACCTACATTTTACTTTTCACAGTTCAACCAGGCACAAGCTCTTCTACAAGCATAGGGAGTGGAAGCTCAGGTCCCGGCGGAAACAGAGTAGTGCTTGGTAGCACCTCTGGATCTAGCAGTCCAGGCGGTTCAGGGTCTTCGACAAGCTTAGGAAGCGGCAGTTCAAGCCCCGGTGGCAACAGCGTAGTGCTAGGAAGTACCGCCGGATCAAGCGGTCCAGACGGCTCCGATACTTCGACTAGCGTCGGAAGCGGCAGTTCAAGCCCCGGTGGCAACAGCGTAGTGCTAGGAAGTACCGCCGGATCAAGCGGTCCAGACGGCTCCGGTACTTCAACTAGCGTCGGAAGCGGCAGCGCAGACTCAGCCGGTGACAGCGTGGTGCTAGGAAGTACAGCCGGATCAAGCAGTCCAGACGGCTCCGATACTTCGACTGGCATCGGAAGCGGCAGTTCAAGCCCCGGTGGCAACAGCGTAGTGCTAGGAAGTACCGCCGGATCAAGCGGTCCAGACGGCTCCGATACTTCGACTAGCGTCGGAAGCGGCAGCGCAGACTCAGCCGGTGACAGCGTGGTGCTAGGAAGTACCTCCGGATCAAGCAGTCCAGACGGCTCCGATACTTCGACTAGCATCGGAAGCGGCAGCTCCAGCCCCTGTGGCAACAGCGTAGTGCTAGGAAGTACTGCCGGATCAAGCGGTCCAGACGGCTCCGATACTTCGACTAGCGTCGGAAGCGGCAGTTCCAGCCCCGGAGGCAACAGCGTAGTGCTAGGAAGTACTGCCGGATCAAGCGGTCCAGACGGCTCTGATACTTCGACTAGCGTAGGAAGCGGCAGTTCAGGACCTGGCGGTAACAGTGTAGTTGTAGGTACATCGACAGCGGGCTCTGGCAACGGAGGCACGAGTACAAGCGGTTCCGTAGGTGTGGCAAGCGCTCCATGGGAACAATGGGGAAATACCCCTTGGAATTGGCGTCCATGGGGACCAGGCCCATGGTATTCTGGCACAAATACAGACACCTCTTACTCTTCCGAAACTTCTACGACTACAAGTTCATCCAGTAACACCAACCAATGGAGTTCTGGACCTTGGGGATATTGGGGTCCCAATGGGCCATGGGCTAATTGGGGAAACCGGCCGTGGGGTGCAGGTAACAACGTAGTTGTAGGCAGTACCTCCGGATCAAGCAGTCCAGACGGCTCCGATACTTCGACTAGCGTCGGAAGCGGCAGTTCAAGCCCCGGTGGCAACAGCGTGGTGCTAGGAAGTACTGCCGGATCAAGCGGTCCAGACGGCTCCGGTACTTCGACTAGCGTCGGAAGCGGCAGTTCAAGCCCCGGTGGCAACAGCGTAGTGCTAGGAAGTACCGCCGGATCAAGCGGTCCAGACGGCTCCGGTACTTCAACTAGCGTCGGAAGCGGCAGCGCAGACTCAGCCGGTGACAGCGTGGTGCTAGGAAGTACCTCCGGATCAAGCAGTCCAGACGGCTCCGATACTTCGACTAGCATCGGAAGCGGCAGCTCCAGCCCCTGTGGCAACAGCGTAGTGCTAGGAAGTACTGCCGGATCAAGCGGTCCAGACGGCTCCGATACTTCGACTAGCGTCGGAAGCGGCAGTTCAAGCCCCGGTGGCAACAGCGTAGTGCTAGGAAGTACCGCCGGATCAAGCGGTCCAGGCGGCTCCGATACTTCGACTAGCGTCGGAAGCGGCAGCGCAGACTCAGCCGGTGACAGCGTGGTGCTAGGAAGTACAGCCGGGTCAAGCAGTCCAGACGGCTCCGATACTTCGACTAGCATCGGAAGCGGCAGCTCCAGCCCCGGTGGCAACAGCGTAGTGCTAGGAAGTACAGCCGGATCAAGCGGTCCAGACGGCTCCGATACTTCGACTAGCGTCGGAAGCGGCAGTTCAGGACCTGGCGGCAACAGTGTAGTTGTAGGTACATCGACAGCGGGCTCTGGCAACGGAGGCACGAGTACAAGCGGTTCCGTAGGTGTGGCAAGCGCTCCATGGGAACAATGGGGAGATGCCCCTTGGAATTGGCGTCCATGGGGACCAGGCCCATGGTATTCTGGCACAAATACAGACACCTCTTACTCTTCCGAAACTTCTACGACTACAAGTTCATCCAGTAACACCAACCAATGGAGTTCTGGACCTTGGGGATATTGGGGTCCCAATGGGCCATGGGCTAATTGGGGAAACCGGCCGTGGGGTGCAGGTAACAGCGTAGTTGTAGGCAGTACCTCCGGATCAAGCAGTCCAGACGGCTCCGATACTTCGACTAGCGTCGGAAGCGGCAGTTCAAGCCCCGGTGGCAACAGCGTAGTGCTAGGAAGTACCGCCGGATCAAGCAGTCCAGACGGCTCCGATACTTCGACTAGCGTCGGAAGCGGCAGTTCAAGCCCCGGTGGCAACAGCGTAGTGCTAGGAAGTACCGCCGGATCAAGCGGTCCAGACGGCTCCGATACTTCGACTAGCGTCGGAAGCGGCAGCGCAGACTCAGCCGGTGACAGCGTGGTGCTAGGAAGTACCGCCGGATCAAGCGGTCCAGACGGCTCCGGTACTTCGACTAGCTTAGGAAGCGGCAGCTCAGACTCAGACGGTGACAGCGTGGTGCTAGGAAGTACAGCCGGATCAAGCAGTCCAGACGGCTCCAATACTTCGACTAGCGTCGGAAGCGGCAGCTCAGACTCAGACGGTGACAGCGTGGTGCTAGGAAGTACAGCCGGATCAAGCGGTCCAGACGGCTCCGGTACTTCGACTAGCTTAGGAAGCGGCAGCTCAGACTCAGACGGTGACAGCGTGGTGCTAGGAAGTACAGCCGGATCAAGCAGTCCAGACGGCTCCAATACTTCGACTAGCGTCGGAAGCGGCAGCTCAGACTCAGACGGTGACAGCGTGGTGCTAGGAAGTACCGCCGGATCAAGCGGTCCAGACGGCTCCGGTACTTCGACTAGCTTAGGAAGCGGCAGCTCAGACTCAGACGGTGACAGCGTGGTGCTAGGAAGTACCGCCGGATCAAGCGGTCCAGACGGCTCCGGTACTTCGACTAGCTTAGGAAGCGGCAGCTCAGACTCAGACGGTGACAGCGTGGTGCTAGGAAGTACAGCCGGATCAAGCAGTCCAGACGGCTCCAATACTTCTACTAGCGTCGGAAGCGGCAGCTCAGACTCAGACGGTGACGGCGTAGTGCTAGGAAGTACCGAAGCATCGGGTGAATCAGACGAAACTACTTCTACGACTACCATAGGTAGCGGTAGTACAGATTCTGAGGGAAGCAGTGAGGAAGAAGTTACTACTACTATATCGGGCGAACGTTGTGGACCTTGGGGACCATATCCCATTGGTGGAGTCCTACCAATACATCCTAGAAAACCAGTCAAACCAAGGTTCTGCTTCTGTTACGACGATTACAGAGATATTCCGTACCACATCAGACGTCAAGTAGGCATATAGACCCAAATGAAAGTAGAAGAAAAAACTTGAACTAACCAATGAACAAAACGTGAAGAATTATATCGATATGTATGTTATGTATTATATAGAGCAGAAACAAAACTCCCTGGTTGTATACTTGACGTCAATCCTGAAGGAGTTCTTTACTAGACAGCGGCAACACTGAACGACCAACAACCAAAGGTGAACATTGCATGATCGAAGTTATCCAGATTACCAGCTCGCTCTGCAATAACGTTACGTTTTGTTAGATATCATTGATAGTTTTGATGAAGAGCTTTTTAAATACGGCTGGTAATTCCAGAGGAACGACACAGGAAAAGTTAGTCCAGTCCTCCAAACACTTTTGTTTCAACCGACTTTACTCTTATGTAGTTATATAGGTACATCAAATAATAACTAACAAGGCTGATGGCGATTTGCGGCTTGAACTGAGCACAAATTCTATAAGAACTTACAATAGACATGGTTATTACAAGCTTCGAAGAAGAGTATCCTGTGCAAGAATTAAACAGAGTAAGGTCATAAAGAAGAATAAAATGCCGACCTAGTTGCCACCACAGTTGCGGGTACCTATCGAAGCGATCAGCAAAGATAACTTAGACAACCGATATTCGACTACGGTGACCAGTTTCATTCAAACCAGTGCAGGAGTGTATTTTTACCCTCTTATTCAAAAACACACTATAAATCTGTTAAAATACTACAAGAGTGAAAGAAACAAAACTCTTTATAAGCCTTTCATAACTTCATATATTTTTATGAATAAGAGGGTAAGTGTCCACCCGCACCTTACACTCCATCACTCTCAAAACTCGGTAGGAAAGTAAACGGTACGACAAGCGAGAGGTCAGTGGCAGGCAAACGATTTAGAACAACGGAAGTCGATCAAATAAGATATCCATAGCTATCGCTAGATGTCCTTGACGCGGTATAAACTTGGATGGTAACTTAGCATACTGCAAGCGGCAATCATAAATGGATCAATTTAAGACTGCTGAGTTGTTTGTTGTTTGTTTGTCGTATGGTTAGTGGTCAACCTAGTGTCAAAGTTGTTCAAGCCGATCGAGAGGCCTTTGACGTGGCTTAACGACTGTTATCTTAGTAGACAACAACCGGGACCGACTTTTAACGTGCCCTCCGAAGCACGGAGACGCCCAGTTCAAATACCACTATGCGGTCACCCATCTATGGAATGACCGCGCCAATGGTTGCTTAACCCACAGATCGTTTACCGACCGGTGAGCGCAACTGCTGAGTAAGAGTCTCTCTTTGTTTGATCCCGTTCCTGTAGCATCCTGCCTCGCACATTTTCTAATGTAGTTACCAAATATGCAATGTTTTTCTTTATATCGAGTCTACAAAATTGTCTAGTTTATAGCGAAACACGTAGAACTTGTTTACCTAATTACATGTCAAAGTTACGAAACCAGGATGAAAAAAAAATCGAATTGTTATTTTTTTATAAGTATAATATATTATTTATATAAAAATATTGTTTTTTTTTATGACTGAAACATCTCACACCTTAATCGCATTAAGCGAAATCTTAAATCGAACATTGATTCGAGATTGAATATGGCTATAGGGTTTATATTATTTTACATTACTTTGCATCACGCAAGCTATCACCTAGGCTTACCAAACCAACAAACAATGGATGCCTAATTTGCAAATCAGTATTTTAAAAAATAAACAACGAACCGAATTAAGTGTACGCCATAGTTCCCTAGATGGCGCTACTAGGAGTTTCAAACTATGAGTTGATATGACAAAGCATATTAATTAGGGCTTAAGAATGATAATTATTTACTGAGATACTCTTTGTTATAATTTAAGTTAAAATGTTACAAAATAGAAAACAAAAATAACATACATTTGTAAGTCCGCCGACCGGAAACCGTGCTTAATGTTTTTTTACTTAGAGCTTGCACCTTGCACCTCATAATCATTGATCCACGGAATCAAGCGGAAACACATCACTTATGTATTACTAGCTGACCCGCGCAACTTCGCTTGCGTCCAATAAGAGAGAATGGGTGTAATTTTTCCCCGTCTTTGTAACATTTTTTACTGTTACAATGCTCCTTTTGGTCGTAGCGTGATGATATATAGCCTATGTCCTTTCTCGGGTATCAAAGTATCTCCATACCAAATTTCATGCAAATTGGTTCAGTAGTTTAGGCCTGATTGAGTAGCAGACAGACAGACAGACAGACAGACAGAGTTACTTTCGCATTTATAATATTAAAGTATAAAGTATGGATTTTTTTTAAACAAGTAACTTAACCGTACACAAACACAATAAATCATAGCAATATTAAAACAATTTAAACTTAGATTAGCTTAGATTACAAACTCGAATGAAGCATCGCGGGAAACATTGAGCAACAGAAAAAAAAACTAAAAAAAGTTTGATAGTGATCTTCACGCCGTTTACGCGGGAAAACGTAAAATGTAAGGCAGCATTTTTTTAATATCCTTTTATACTAACCTTTAATTAATACTAATAACTAGCTACTAAAAAACGTCGAACGAATTCAATTTCCGCAACCAGCTCCCTAGATGTCGCTATTAGAAGTTTGAGACCAAAAGTTAATAAAATATAACCTAACTTAGGACTAGCTGAGAAGATAATTATTGACTAAGATCTTCGTTAATACGTTAGTTAAAATGTAACAACATTATACGACGAGAGAACTTCAAACCCATTTTGTCGGCAAACGGTGGGTCGGATCAAAAAAACTCAAGGGGCAAAAAGTGCTTATTTCTAGCCAATCTATACGATAAAAGCAAAAGAAACACGATTAATGAATTTTTAAAAATTTGTGAAAATCCTAGTCGCCTTGCACACCCTTTGCTACACTCCAACCACATTATGCTCGTTCTAAACACATTCTATGCAAAATATTGGATTTTAGGTACTTCAGCTACGAAAAACGTTCACATTTAAAATTACAACATTGGTAGTCAAAAGATTGGACACATTGATAAATGTATAGGTATTAAAGCAACTTACCAAATCGCATTTTATAATGTTGCTGCTAGCATAGCCGACAGCAAAAACGAAGATCTCCGAAGTAAACTCAATCACTGTAGCACCATGTTCTATGCACTTTATTGATACACAAAACCACACACATACACAGCACTTCAGACAACGATATTAGAACGCAAATTCCAACAATACATCTGAAATTATTACACGTAATTACATAGCACTATTGATGTTTGTAACTTAGAAACTTAACCATATACCTACAAGAAAAAGCAAAACACAACTGTAATTATTCAAAACAAACTCGTAAAACTTAAATTATTTAAGAAATCACAACATTGCAACTGACGCGCGCGGACAAAAATGAAGCAACAATTTTTTTTTTAATCACAGACAATTTGCTATTCCGCCAAATTACGCGGGAAAGTGTTATAATCAGTTTTTTTTAGTCTACATTTTAATCAATGTAGGTTTTTTCAGTACCTATTGGCAAATATAACTGTTTAAGGGAATGTTTATTTAATTTATAACAATTCTTTCTACCATGCCAACGAGATGATCTAGGTAGGTACGTCCGAATTTTCTAGTCATTAACGTGGAAATCAATAAAAAAAATTATGTATTTTAAAAACATCTTTTAACAAAAAATATTTTATTGCTAATACCTACTAAGTTTTCATGGATGCCTATATTGTTTATAACAAATAAATTAAAAATGAAATAAAACTATTAGAATAATAGGTATGGTTATACATTTTATCGTGATTATTCATAAGCCGGCAAAGACAATTGAGTCATTCAGCTGATTCAGCCGGTTTTGGCGGGACAACGTACATTAGTACCCAAGTAGGTTGATTATGTGCTAGAAAAACATGTATGTTCTCGAAATTTTACAAACATTATCCTTATTACTTCAACGTATGTTACATCAAGATAATACAATGTTTAAGACAAGAGAATAATGAGTAATAAAACTGTCAACTTTCATTACCTACAGCCGCGATTAGGGTTACCTACCTATCTGGTAACCCTAATCGACAATACCATTTTGTAAAAATGTTTTGAAGTTTTGAATAACTTGTTGATGTTTTTTCAACAAATTGGTTCAGATCCTTAGCGTGAACAATGTATCAATATTTTAAAAATAAAATATCTGTATTACTTCGGCCACCTACAACTGCATACTTAATAGGTAATACTTATTGTAGTTACCTACTCTTACTTCGGCCTGTTCCCGTGGAAGAATTCGTTAAAAAAAATACACATAAAAAATTACACCATAAAAAAATCGATGGTATCCCTAAGCGAGGTCCAGATGCATCAAGATGGAAACTGAAATTTACAGAACTAATGGTCCATATCGCCGGTATTGCCAGTCACATGTTACCGTAGTAAGTGCACACTTGCTCTACATTTCTTGTATTTTAAAGACTTTTTGGACAGTTAAGTTGATTATAAAAAACCGGCTAAGCATTATTTGAAAAATCGACAAATAATTACGTACTCTCTATAGGAGCCCCCCTAAATATAAAAGTATTTTAATCTGTTTTGTAGTAAGGTTTGGGTCTTATTCCGTCTATTTGAAATAATAATCGTTATAGCAGTTGCAGCGTTTGTAGAATGGTCGATAAAAGTAGGTAAAGGGTAGTAAGTCGGCTGATGGATGTAATATGCCACCCTGACTATATTTCATGCAGAAAATTTATACCGGGTAACCATCACGGTTCATGAGATATATCTGGGTGACAGACAGGCAGACAGCGAAGTCTCAATAATAAGGTCTTGTTTCTTTCCTTTGGGGAACCCTAATTATACCTTTGTTATGAAATACACATATGCTTTTTAAGGTTCCGTACGTATAAGGTAAAAACGGATCCCTATTACTAAGCCTCCGTTGTCTGTCTGTCTTCAGGCTGTATCTCATAAACCGTGATAGCTAGAAAGCTGAAATTTTCACAAATTATGTATTTCCGTTGCTATAATAACAAATACAAAAAAAATATATTAAGAGGGGACCCCATACAATAGACGGGTTTTTTTCGTATTTTTTTGGTAAAGAACCCTTCGAGTGCGAGTCCAAGTCGCACTTGGGCGGTTTTTTAAGCTACCAAAGAAGTGAGTCGATATATAAAGTGACCCATGACATCGCAGTTAAGTCAATTAAATTAATTTGTACTTCAAATACAGGTAAAATATTATCAACTACGCATAAAACGCCAAAAAAAAACCATAAACAACTTACAGTCCCTGGCCAAATTATTAGACGCACTATAACATTTTATATTAAATGTTAATTATCAGATCATATTATACAGATCTGTGGTTTTTGCTAGATATAATGTATATTTTTTAATTATTCACCTATTAATCTCACTTTTCAACATAAATAAAACATCATACTAAAGAAAAAAAATGTATTTATTCGCCATTGAAAACAAATTAAATAAATGTGACTAAAGTTTAATATTTTGTTGAGCCACCTTAAGCCGCTATGAGAGCTTATATTTTGCGTGGCATACTATCAATGCATGACTGTACCATTTCCTGCATTCGAGGATGATGATTCCACACATTAATGATTTTTTCTAAGAGCTGGGTTTTGTTAATGATCACATTTTTAGCCACTTCTCTTTTCATTAGCTCCTACACGTTTTCAATCGGGTTCATATCGGGGCTATTGCCCGGCCAGTCCAACAGAGGGATGTTTTGTTCTGCTAAATATGCTTTAACAGACCGAGCTGTGTGACAGGGAGCTCCGTCTTGCATAAAAGTGAAGGATTCTCCATTTGGAAACCACTCTTGGAACTGTGGAATCAATCGATTTTGTAAGACTTCTTTGTACTGATCCTGTCTCATCATACCATTTACCACGTACAGACGTCCAGTACCCTTGCCACTGATGACTGACCAAATCATTACTTTTGTAGAATGCTTTACAGTCTGTACAACACAGTCAGGATGAAACTTTTCTCCATGACGACGCCGCACAAATTGAGCTTTGGTTTGTAAAATTTCAAATGTACTTTCATCACTAAAGAAGACCTGAAAACAATAGAAAAAAATAACATAAACATCAAGAGTAGCACATACTCTTGCTTAATTTTATAGAGAATTATGAAAAGTACCACTTGTGATGAAATAATAACATCTTACCGATCTCCAGAAGTCCACATCTTTATCACACCACTGTTTGGCCCATTTCAGTTGCTTTGCCTTCATTGCAGCTGTTAACTTGGGTTTCCTGGCGGGGCGGCAGGCCTTAAAACCTAAATCATTCAATTTCCTTCTAACACTGCGCTCAGAAGCATTCACATTAGCTTCTTGGAGTTGCGATTTTATTTGCTTCGTGGTGGCAAATCGGTTTTCCAGGCATATTTTCTTTAAACATCTTTCTGACCTTCGAGTGAAAATAGGCTTTCTGCCGCACCTCTTCTTTCGTTTCGGGCTCAATTCCTCTCCTGACTCAATTTTCTTCTTTATCCGACGTACACTAACTTCAGAAATCTTTAGCCTTCGTGATATTTCTCGGTTTGAGAATATGTTAGCATTCACGAGGGCCCTTACTTCAGCTCTTTTACGTGGTGAAAGATCGCCCTTTTTACCCATGTTAAAAATGCTCTTATCGATTATTTAAACTGTGCACACGAAATAAACAAGTAACTGCATAGCATAAAACTACGAAACAAATAAACACAGCGCATAAAGTCACAAAAATATATACGTAAATCAAAAACGCGCGCGAACGCGACTATAACAGGTTAGTACCTACTTACGTTCGTTTTTACAAAAGTTTAACATAGTATTGCCATACCTTAAAATAAATACAAATACGAAGTATAAAACAAATCTCTTTAATAACTAACTATTTTATTTATGTGAAAATATAAAAATACTACATAAAAACTAGTATAAAATACTTAATTATTTAAAAAACTACAGTGCGTCTAATAATTTGGCCAGGGGCGGTAGGTACAAACTTACGGGAGGGTTTCCCGCGCAAACTGGATTCGACAGCCATCTTTGATTCGTACTCAGTAACGTTCAAGGTCGCCATGTTTAAAAATAAAACATTGTTTTGTTTTGCATCTTTGTAATCGAGAGTTGAATTATTTCAACGATATCGTAATATGCTATTTTCCAAGGATTTTATTTTGTAATTCTTTTTTTAGATGTTGTTACCTTACTAGGTAATGAAAGTGCTTCGTCCGTGGTGAGAAATAATGATCACTAGTTCCAACTGTGAAGGAAAACATCGTGATGTAACCTTGCATGCCAAAAAATTGTCGAACACATTTCTTGAGGGCATGCACAATCCTCAACCCGTACTTGGCCAGCGTGGTGGACTCAAGGTCTTATATCTTACTGAATGCGGGAGAAGACCCTTACTCAGCAGTTGTAGAGTAATGGCTTATAACAAATGCTAGTCGGACTCGCGTACAAAGTGTTCCATACCAAAAAATATTAAAAAAAAAACACGTTTATTGTATAGGGACCCCTCTTAATACATATTTTTAAAATTGTTAGTACCTATTTGTTGTTATAGCAATGATATGATGATATTTCCCCCGTTTTTGTAACATTTTTTATTGCTACTCTGCTCCTATTGGTCGTAGCGTGATGATATAAGTATAGCCTATAGCCTTCCTCGATAAATAGGCTATCCAACAGTAATATATTTTTCAATTCGCACCAGTAGTAGACAAAGAAACAACAAACTCTTCAGCTTTATAATATTAGTATGTATAAACTTGTAATAAAATCTCTTTGGCTTCAAGAATCACAAATGAGTACACGGTTCATTAGGTTTCTTTCAGTGAGCTCGTGAGGTAGCCAAATATCGAGCTTTTTTGTGTAGAGAAAAGATTTGATTACAAGTTCATGCATACTATAATGCGAAAAGACTTTTTCCCCGACCTATAATAAGTATTAGTATAGATTTACTATAACCAACTAACTATAAATGTTTAAAAGGGTACCTATCTACAAATACTTCTTCGAACGAGACACACATAAGATTCACATACTTTCATGAAAAACCCACTTGCAATTTTGATTTTGATTTTGAAACAAAAAAACAAATGTTTTAAAGGGAATTCAAAAAGGATCGTAAAAGAAAGAAATTACGATGATTCATGCGATTAAAACGCTTTACGCATAGTAATTGTTTAATTTGACTTCTTATACGCAGGAGCCCGTGGCTAAATAACAACAGCCGCACGGATCGATCTCTCAGGTTAAGCTACACTTGCCGAGGTTGTACTGTGGATGGGTGACCATATATTATACATACCGAATTCCTTAGTGTTTCGAAAGGCACGTTAATGTGTTAGCTAGTTGTGCTCACCGATCGGTAAACGAACTGTGGGTTAAGCTACCCTTTGCGCGGTCATTCTATAGATGGGTGCGTGGTATTTGAACTCAGTGTCTCCCTGCTTCGGAAGACACGTGAAGCCACGTCAAAGGCTTTTCGGACGGCTTGAACAACTTTGACACTAGGTTGACCACTAACCATAATGATACGATAGATAGATAATTTTCAAACATCTTTGACAGTCGTTAACATTAGTGTGTTGTAAAAATATTGTTGCCTGAGCGAGCAATTATAGTGATACGATGACGTCACGGGAAGCCTTTCTCGGAATTGGTATACTGGATTTATCCATTTACTAGCTGACCCGCGCAACTTCGTTTGCGTCACATAAGAGACAATGGGTAAAATTTTCCCCGTTTTTGTAACATTTTTTACTGGTACTCTGCTCCTATTGGTCGTAGCGTGATGATATATAGCCTATAACCTTCCTCGATAAATGGTCTATCTAACACTGAAAGAATTTTTCAAATCGGACCAGTAGTTCCTGAGATTAGCGCGTTCAAACAATCAAACAAACAAACAAACAAACTCTTCAGCTTTATAATATTAGTATAGATGTTTGAATATTCTGCCGTTCTCTCTCCGGACTTATATTGAGAATATTTTGGCGCCACAGAAGCAGTCATTTGTCTTTTTAGGGTTATGTACCCAAAGGGTAAAAACGGAACCGTATTACTAAGCCTAAGCTGTCTGTCCGTCTGTCACTCATAAACCGTCATAGCTAGAAAGCTGATATTATCACAAATTATGTATTTCGGTTGCCGCTTTAACAACAAATACTAAAATAAAAAATTATATTATGCGGAACGGAACCCTTCGAGTCCGACTCGCACTTGGCCGGTAATATTATAAAACAGGCATTTTGAAACAAAAATAGTGATCCATACTAATATTATAAATGCGAAAGTAACTCTGTCTGTCTGTCTGTCTGTCTGTCTGTCTGTCTGTCTGCTACTCAATCACGCCTAAACTACTGAATCAATTTGCATGAAATTTGGTATGGAGATACTTTGATACCCGAGAAAGGACATAGGCTATATATCATCACGCTACGACCAAAAGGAGCAGAGTACCAGTAAAGAATGTTACAAAAACGGGGAAAAATTTCACCCATTCTCTCTTATTGGACGCAAGCGAAGTTGCGCGGGTCAGCTAGTAATAAATATGTCAAAAAAGTTAGGTTATATTTTAATAGGTCACGGCTTCCATTTACGTGACCTCGTTGCGCAGGCGACAGACATCCAATATTTATATTATAAACATTAAACAAGCATTATGTTAAAAAAGTTCTAGAATTGTTTCAGCTGTAATAATTACTTGAAATTACTAAGATATTTCAGATAATAATTACCTATTAAATGACTAGCTGAGCGTCTCCGTGCTTCAGAGGGTACGTAAAATGACAATCAATTTAGATAACAGTCGTTAAGACATGTCAAATGCATGGCTTGAACAACTTTGACACTAGGTTGACCACTAACTATACGATAATTGAATATGACTAAAAGAAAAGTCTATCTTGGTTTATTTCATAGACTAGCTGACCCGCGCAACTTCGCTTGCGTCATCTAAGAGATTGGGTTAAAATTTTCCCCGTTTTTGTAACATTTTTCGTTGCTACTCTGCTCCTAATGACCGTAGCGTGATGTTATATAGCCTATAGCCTTCCTCGATAAATGGGCTATACAACACTGAAATAATTTTTCAAATCGGACCAGAAGTTCCTGAGATTAGCGCGTTCAAACAAACAAACAAATAAACTCTTCAGATTTATAATATTAGTATAGATAAAAAGTTTTCACTTCTATACCTACCTACTGACGGCAAAATGTATGGATACGAATGAAGCAAGGGAAGTTTGTAAGGATCGTACCAAGTGACGTTCTTTGCTCACTGCTTAGGTTCCTCTAAGAAAGGAAGAAGGAGAAGGCGTGATTATATTATGTATGAATGTACAAAACACTGCTATAATTTTAATACGGAACGAGCAACGGAAGTTTAGAAAACACAATCGATTCAGTTTCAATTTAGCCTGGAAATAGTTTAAGACCTTTCAAACATAGGCTACTAAGATATCTCCTAAGATACTGAAATATGGCCTGCGTGGATCAGTTAGTTAATAAAAAATCGATTTGATTGTTGTCATCGCAGCTGGGAATAGGTCCTTCTCGGAATGAGAGTCGACCACGCTGGCTAAGTACCTACCTAGGTATGGATTTGTTTTCGAATAATTTTAAGAACTGTTTTAACCACTATCAGGTTATAGGTAGGTACCTACAAGGTTTCATCACGATGTTTTCCTTCACCGTTATAACAAGTGATCATTATTTCTAATACAAAATAACGATAATAAAATCAAATCAATAAGTATTCAGGCAATGAGTTTCAATGCAAAGTCAGAGCAAAATCAATTTTGCACACATAACTTTTAAGATGTACCTAGGCAAAATTATATATTATGGTAACAAAATGGCGGAAGACAAAAAACATTTAAAGTAATTTCGACTTTATTTCACCAAAAATAAAGTTTAGAATACTTTGTGGTTTATTTTAGACTTATACAGTTTCGATCATTAAAAGATGATTTGCATCACTGGCATAATAGTATCTCTTCTCAACAACAGTTATCATATATATTTCCCTCTCTTTCATTCAGAACTTGTTGTAGACGTCACAGTGCTTTATCTCTTTCTCTCAAGCGTTATCTGCTATATAGCTGTCTCTTTCGTGTGATGACGCACGGGTATTTTAATAACAGGTAGGTGAGTCTCTTAATGTTGCCAGTCTATAAAGATTCTTGCGGTTTTAGGGAGTTTCGGATGTATGTTGTAATGTGCGCATTATAGTTACTTATTTTGAAATATAACTTGAAAAAAATTTTTTTATTTATTCTATTGACAGTTTGTCTATATCAGCCTATGTTTTTATTAACAATATTTTAATTGTTGTAAAACACGATAATTATAATGTAAGATTTCGATGGATTCTCCAATCTCCATACATTATCAGACAAAAAATATATATCTGTAATGAATGAGGCATATATATATATATATATATATATATATATATATATATAATTTCGTGGCATTTTATTTCGCTAATATTTGAAATGCAAGAGTTAGCATGGCATATTTGTTTGTTTTCTTTTCTTTGAAGTTTGGATCGCAGATCCTTCAATACGGGCAGAGTCGCGTGTAGAAATAACTATTTATACACATATCGGTCGTACTTACGTCTACTAATATTTGATTTGATCTCTTGATGTCCATAACCTTTTAAAAACAGCGATGATTGTGATAACAATCAGCAAATACACTCAAATTGTATAATAATTTAACTTAAATTTTTTTTTTGTTACTTTTCCCTACATTTTCTACTCCGAGGTCATTCTTTTTCTGCTTACCTGAAACAATTATTGTCACCTTTAACAAATGGACGTCCACTGAGTAACAATGACAAATAAAACCGGGAAGAAAGCCAAAATTAAATAATTTATCATTGTAACAAATTGTCTACTTCTTAGCATTGAACCTGGATATAGAAACGAATCATTATTTACCAATTTGTTTATCAAATGAACACTAGGCTTCCGAATAAAACTTATTGTCGAATTGAGGACCTCCTCTGATTTAACTATGAGTAAAAAAAAAAAGAAAATTTTGTAAAAAACGACACACCAAATAAAAAAGCGTCGCTGAATTTCAAAATATTCATTTAACTCTTCACTTATTTATACGTATTCCCCCACTTAACGTAAGTCCCCAACCCGCCTTTGGCCAGCGTGGTGGACTCAAGGCCTAACCCCTCCCTCATTACGGGAGGAGACCCTTGCCCAGCAGTGGGACAGTAATGGGTTAAATTTATTATTATTATTTATTTATTTACGTATCTACGTACATAAATAAAATCACGCCTTTTTTCATAGGGGTTGGCAATGACGTCGCTTGGTGCGATCTTCGCATCCATACAATTTAATAAACTCTTAACAATATTGATCTTGAACTCATGGTCTTAACCCTCCCTCATTCGGAAGACCCTTGTTCAGCAGTGAGACAATCCTAGGATTTAAAAAATGGTCTTAACTAAAATTCTAAATCATGACGTAAAAATACAATACTTTCTTAAAAGAAAGCAATTTTTGATGTCTCATGCAAAATATTTGATTGTTGATTCGTCCTAAAAAAATCGTAATTATTTGACTTGCGATTTTTAATGTGCTATGTTGGTCAATGTTCTTTTATCATCTCCAGAAATAACTTGATCTAGGATTTGTTTACATTCAGAAAATAATTTGTGTCTACAATCCTCTGTTTGTTATTTTCTGCGTTCGTTATTTACAGATGTTATATAGGTAATAAGAAAATATCATGCTTGTTGAAGAATAAAAAACACAAGATACATATTTTTTTACTCTCTTTTGTGTCCTACTGCTGAGGTTATGGCTCCCCTTTAAAAGGAAAATACATAAACAAGAGTAAAATAAGTATTTATTATGAATTTGCCGAAATATGTTCATTGTTAGGTGTTAAAATTGCAATTATCTAACCAGCGTGATTCACCAATCTGTGAATAAAAGTCTTAGTGTAAAATCCATCTATTTTAAGCTTAGTAAATATAACTAACGTGATAATCGACGTCAACATTAAAGATTAAACAACTTAGTTCGCTGTCAGCAACAAAAATCATGTTTTGGCAAAACATCGACATGTTTCGGCGAAATATATATTTAGAAACATGGCAACTCCATGGTAGGAAATTTGCACTCTTCACTCGACTCGTGCGCACGTATGTGACAGCTTATACGTCGCGAAAAATAATTTAAGTGTATCAACAATAGTATTTCTTGGAATATCAAGCCCTGTTATTATCTGTGATTGCCATGATAATTTGATTGTGTGGATTTTGTGCTGTGACAAAAATAAGATACTGTGAGTGGTGATACACTGGATTTTTTGTACCGAATCGTTTGGCGTGCTGACTTCTGAATCTGAGGTGAGTGCCCCATATAAATAGGCCTTCACTTTTTTATTTCCATTTAAATGGTTAACGAGAATGTCTACGGCTGAATAGATTGTACCGGCCCGTGTTCTTGACATGTTCGAAATTTAAAAAAAAATTGCAATGTCGAAAAGTTTTTGGCGGTGAAAGGTACTTGAGTTATGTATATCTATTTTGTTCCGCGAATTCGTGTTATTAACGAATACATACGTCATTTAATGTATTTCAGTAACCTCAGAAGTTGAACGAGTGTGAAGTTTTCATAGTTTTTGTTCTCCTCACCTTGAAATATGACGAAAATCGTGATGACCTAATATTAGTTGTAATCCTTATCAGCGGCCAATTAAACGATTAATGTATAGCTAATACGACACGATTTTGACATTATGAAACATTGTACTCCCCGTTTATCATCCAAATAAAACGTAAATAAAGTTAACTTGCCACAAAGTCTATGTTTTGATCAAAATTTACCACACATAGTATCAAACCACTTGTTTATAAGTATTTACTCGGAACAAAATAATCTTTGATATTCTTGAGAGTAGGAATATTCCACTAAATATGTGCTGTATTTATTGATTTTGAGGATAATACTTGAATGAATGGAAAGTGGATAGTTATTCAGATTTCTTTAATGAATTAATTGTTTTTATACCTAACCACTTACATTTTGCTGATAGGTAAAAGGAAATAAGTACTCTAAAAGAAGCTGTAATTCTCATTAATAAAAGTTACATAAAAAGTAAAAAAATATTTCATTTTGGTTATAGTTCTGGCTTAATGATTAATTCAGCAACCACTCCTTATATTTACTGCATTGAGTAATAATATAATATTACTGTATATTTCACAACAATAGTAGACATATGAAATTGTACATATTCCATCTCTTTTCTGTCAACTACATAGAAAATAAACAAGAAAGAGATGTCACTATAAATGGATTTATTTCCTTAAGTCTTATGTGGCCTCCAACAACTTAATTTAGCACCTTAGTAACGATGCAAATAATTTTTCTTAAATTTTACATCATTTATGCAAATCTTTAAAAGTGAAGAGAATACCTACCTATATTTAATTGAAAGACAAGGCTCACAAATGTTTACCTTTGCCTCAGTTCAGACATATTCAAAGAAACCATTTTGCAAATGGCCGACTGAGTGCTAAATCTATGTTTAGTTAGATATTCCAATATATTTAACTGTTTACAACATAAATACAGATAGACATTTGTTTATAAGTGAATCAGATAACCTATTCTATAATGTAGTTCAAAATAAATCAGTGGAGAGGCATATTATTCATTGAATTTTACTTTTTAGAAAGAGGGATTGGGAATAGAGATTGTAGTCTTGTATATTAATGTGAATTTTGTTACATTTAAAGGTGAATGCTCTTTAGAGAGTGCATAGAACTGTTGTCTATGATATTACTAACTTATCCCTGTGGTTTTAACCACATAGATTTTTGTTACACATGGTAAGGCTGGATTGTAGCTAAAGATTGGATTAAAAATCAGTAAAATGTAGATTTTGGGATATTCTTCTCCTAATTTATACAAAATACTAGAGTTTACCCGCAACTTCGTCGGCCACCTGAATTTTCCCATGGAAATGCGTCATTTTCCCGGTGTAAAAAGTAGCCTATGTTCTTCCTCAGGTATCGAAATATCTCCATACCAAATTTCAAGCAAATTGGTTCAGTAGTTTAGGCGTGATTGAGTAATAGACAGACAGGCAGAGTTACTTTCGCGTTTATAATATTAGTATGGATAAAGTTAGCTTGGAAAATATTTCCCTTCTTAATACTGTCCCAGGAACATACATGCCAAATTTCAGCATCTTGCATTACTAGTAGTCAGAAGCTTGAAAGTCTGAAAACCAGTCTTACTGAGAGGTATTCTGATATAACCCAGGTAACTGGATTGTGGAGGTGCAATAGGCAGTTGCTTCATGTAAAATACAGGTATACAGCTGCATCCGGTGAGACTGAAAGCCGACTCCAACATACTTGGAAGAAAGGCTAGACTGATAATGATGTATCTAGAACTAAAGCTTGCTTAATTCACTGCTTATGTTGAGTGAGAGGAACAGTGCCTCGAGTCATTATTTTACTCTTATTTCAATTATTGAAAATAACATACATTATAGTTTATTAGTTACACTTTATTGATGTTTTTGTCATGTTTTCCTGTTACAAGTCGTTCAGAAGTTAATTATAGACTAACCTTGATTAAAAGCTAAGCTATGAATATATTGACTGCGTCACATACATAATATCACGCCGTTTTCCCTTAGGGGCAGGCAGAGACCAAAGAACCCCACTTGGTACCCTCGAGAAGTTGGTAGAGATGTAAAAATCAAATCATTTATTCATTTAGGTCAAATGCTGACACTTATGATAGTCAATGATACAGAGAGTGAATTTACCGCCAGTTCGGAAGGTAGGGCCAATGAGAAGAGTTGCCAACAAACTCCTGGCCACTCCTTTTATTAGCAAAATGGTTTATGCAATTATGAAATGAGTATGCGGTTCACCCATTAACAATGTTAGTCCCATGAATTGGGAGCGAGCCTATTGCCATATACCGGGCACGTTATCAAACTCCGACCCGATAATCGAACCTCAAGTTCAGCAGTCAGATACACTACCGGCCGCCACTGAGGCATTAGCTCCAAATCGAAGTTAGTTGGGAGAGGCCGCCTTATAAAGACATACACAGATCATATCGGTGATGTCTTGAGAAAAGGTCAGGTGGTACTCGTAACCGACGGTCCTGTATGACAACATGTATGTATGTGAATGAAACAAGGGAAGTTTGTAAGGATCGTACCAAGTGACGTTCTTTGGTACCTACCCTGAAATGGCGTGATATAACGTATGTATGTACATCAAATTTCGCAAATAAAATGAATGAAATTATTTATATTACATGATTTTTAACTTTGACATTGGCAAAACCATTAAAAAAGTAGTTGCAAAACTGTCCACTTACAATAATAATAGACGATTGAAAGCCATTAAAGGATTTAAAAAAACATACTTGTTATTGTCATGACTGGTATTTCTGTCTCGCTCTTTCACGCGTCGTTCTGTATATGTCTATCTCGCTCTCTTGCGTAATGCTTCATTTCTAATAATAGGTTGTCTGATCTTTTTATTTCATTCAGAGGTTTTGTTCTCACTATGTCTTGTTTTTATGAACATACTAGACGCCGCCCGCGACTTCGTCCGCGTGGAAACCCTTCCCGTGTAAATCCCGATCCCTCGGGAACTCCGGGATAAAAAGTAGCCTGTGTTATTCTGGGTCTTCAGCTACCTATATACCAAATTTCATTTAATCGATTCAGTAGTATTTGCGTGAAAGAGTAACAAACATCCATACATACATCCTCACAAACTTTCGTATTTATAATATTTGTAGGATTAGTTCAGTTATGTCTTTCAAAAAAGTCAGGTGCTACTCGTAACCGGCGGTCCTGTATGACAACATGTATGTATGTATGTGAATGAAGCAAGGGAAGTTTGTAAGGATCGTACCAAGTGACGTTCTCTGGTCTCTACCTGCCCCTATGGGAAAAATACGTAATTTTATGTATTTAAGTATGTAGGTATAACAAGTTCAGAGATCATATTTTTATTGCAATTGTTCAGTAAATACTCCTACAAAAAGGACTTTTTGACAGATCAGAGAACAATATCGATACCTCAAGTTAAGATACGCTTACCGAGGTTGATCAGTGGATGGGTGACCGGATTATACAGTCGCTGCATGTAAAATATAGGCATTCCGAGAAACTGGAAGCCACTTAATTTATTATGTGTGGTTCGAACCCGAGACACACCAATAGCCGCGTCCAGACTAAGCGAAAATGACTTTTCCAAGTGATGTGTGTATAAGAAATAATTATCACTTGTTCCAACGGTGATGGAAAACATCGTGATGACCGGTTACGATTTACCGATTGACAAAATTTGTACATTTGGAAGACTATTATTTATTTGTTTTTGTCCCAAACATTTATTTGTCTCCATTTCAAAGATATATTTAAATTAAATTCTCCTTGCACTTTGAGGAAAGTCACAAGGTTTATTAAAGGTTTTTAGTGCTTATCATAAAATTCCATATACTTCGCTTATGGTACATACATAACTAGCTGACCCGCGCAACTTCGCTTGCGTCACATAAGAGAAAATGGGTCATAATTTTCCCCGTTTTTGTAACATTTTTTACTGGTTCTTTGCTCCTATTGGACGTAGCGTAATGATATATAGCCTTCCTCGATAAATGGGCTATCTAACACTGAAAGAATTTTTCAAATCGGACCAGAAGTTTCTGAGATTACCGCGTACAAACAAACAAACAAACTCTTCAGCTTTATAATATTAGTATGGATATAATAATAATGTCCTAGCGCCGGCGGTCAGTTTCATTGAAACTGGCCAACTGTGCTGTTAAGGTGGTCACCACTGCCATTGCGTCGGGAAATCGTGACTTCGATTCCCACACGGAACAATTATTTGTTTAATCCACAAATAGTTGTTTCGGGTCTGGTTGTACTTTGAGTCCGTTGTTTGTATGTTTGTAAAAGTCCCCGCGACACAAGAGGAATTATAAGTGCGGGAGTTGTCTTTAAAACAAAACAACAGATCTATTTTATTATGGACTCGGGAGTAAGTCCACTAATCACGCCGGGTTTTTATAGTTATTAAAAATGCCACAAATTCGTCGTATTCCGTATATTTCTCTTTTCCTCAATTAAAATAAATTTCTAAGCGTATTCCTGAAAATATTCAGTATGTGATACAATACAACCTTGGCATAATAATAGAATATTTGACACACCGGTTGAAAAAATAACATTGTCTATGGAAACTACTGCGAATAATATTTGCGTAATCAATTTTGTGTTTAATTTTGCATTAAATTATAAAGTACTTGCAACTTGTCCCACATTTACACGTGTATTCTAAGGTATTTACCTAAAACTATTTATTTCAGTGAAAATATGCGATTTTCTTTTGGCTCGAATGATTGAGTTGGAGAATTTTTCTTCATCGAAATATCTTATGGCCAATTTTTCTTTACAGTTTTGACAAATTATGTGTTGAAAAATTGCCAAAAATGATTAGTAACGTAATATAAAGTAATCTTCCTATACCATTTAGTGAAGAAATAATTAATTCTGACTTATTGTTAGGTAAAATTTAGACAGTGATTTGAACATTTTGTACAAAATTTACAAAATAAAGGACATTTTAAATAAAATACTCGTCACTATTTATCGAGTTATCCGACACGCCCGATCATTATCATAAAACTGGCTTTTTTGCACATACAAAAACATATACATTTTATATAATAATATGTATGTTTAAAAACAGGTCCTAAAATGCAAGACGTATTTTCCGCACTGCAATATTACGATTGGCATCTCAGTATGTTGCGTGGCATAGAGTAATAGAACGTGGGCAGCCGCCATTTTAATCTGTCAATGTCAACAACAAATCGAGTTTTTTGCGCGCGAAATTTATTGTTTTTTTTTTATGAGATTTTATTGCAAAATCGTTTAAGTTGTTTAAAATCAAGGCTTTTGTTTCAATTTAAAATTAATTCGAAAAGCGACCTTTGATTTATACAGTTTTTGCTTAAATATAGGCTTATTTCTCTTTGTCAGATAATCTTATGTCACGATTTGATATACTTTAAAAACTAGTTTCTTATCAGTCTTACTAATTACGGGAGGAGACCCTTGCCCAGCAATGGGACAGTAATTGGTTATATTTAATTAAAAACTCTACACTGACTCTGTAAATAAATTATAAATAAAATACATAAGTCTTCTTCTTCTTCTGTCGTGTCAACGACTCACCATAATGCATAAATACATTTATATTTATTTATGTAGTTATACAGTTGTTGACCAGAACTTGGCGACTTCAATTGCGTTATCCGTCGCCAAGTTAAGGTCCTCAGTTGTGCAGGTTGTGGGACACAGAGGGCACTGGATCAGATGTGCCATGGTTTGTGATGGGGCACCGCAGTCACAACTGCTTCGACTAGCCAAACCCCATTTACACATAGTGTCTCGACAGCGGCCCGTCTCGGCTCGCAACCGGTTTAGGGACTTCCAGACAGCCCACTGTCGGTCGTGTCCAGGTGGAAGGTGCTCCGCTGGCTGGATGAAATCAGATGGAGGTGTATGCCCTTCGCGCCAGAGCCTCAACCGCGCTTCCCTTGGGTGGGAGTTGATAGGTTCGATGACACGTAGAAAACTTTTGCGGCTCTTGAGACGTACTTCGGGCATAATATGATTATGAAGCGGATGGCGTAGTACATAAGTAAATTTAACCCATTAATGTCTTACTGCTGGGCAAGGGTCTCCTCCCGTAATCAGGGAGGAGTTAGGCCTTAAGTCCATCACGTTGGCCAAGTGCGTGTTGGGGATTAAATAAATTGATTATTTTTAATCGAAGCTCGGAGGCTGGTAACGTGTCCGATATATTAGAATAGGTTATTTATTACTTGCCCTCTAATACATAAGACTAACATACTAAATTGCAAAAATGGCTGCATTTGATACACCTTCGGCTATCACATGTATGATATTATGTATGTATGTACCCTAAGTAACAGAAACTCTTTGGTCACGGGACTCAGTAAATACTGAACGGGAAATCCTGCGTACTCTAAGCTAGTTTTTAATACTGGCAACCTGCCAATGTTTGTAAGGAATCCCTTTAAAACCTATTAGTATTTATAACTACAATTACTATGCAGTCAACATAATAAGGACATGAGGGTTACTGAGATGAATATAAATAAATCATCATCAACTACATCATCAGTCTTTCTACCAACTATGTTGGAGTCGGCTTCCAGTCTCACCGGGTGCAGCTGAATACCAGTATCTTACATGGAGCGACTGTCTATCTGACCTCCACAACACAGTTACCTGGGTTATAACATGCCCCTCGGTAAGACTAGTTGTCAGACTTTCAAGCTTCTGACTACTGTTAACGACTGTCAAAGAACTTAGAAAATGACAGCCGGGACCCACAATTTAATGTGCCCTCCACGGAACTACGCATCTATACTAATATTATAAAGCTGAAGAGTTTGTTTGTTTTTCGATTTGAAAAATTCTTGCAGTGTTAGATAGCCCATTTATCGAGGAAGGCTATAGGCAATAATATAACATCACGCTAGGGCCGTTAGGAGCGGAGAAGCAACGAAAAATGTTACAAAAACGGGGTAAATTATGACCCATTCTCTTTTATGTGGCGCAAGCGAAGTTGCGCGGGTCAGCTAGTGTATAATATGGTCCCCCATCTACCAAACAACTAAGCCACGAGTTGGTGCAAGTGACAATTAATATCAAATTACTATACTGTTATGATTATTATTATGTTTTTACTTTCTTTATTCTTATTCACCTGTATCCGTAGTTTTTAATGTTTTGTTATCTTGAATGTTATTTTTTTTTAAATGTATATAGTCTCATTTTATATGTGAATGTCGGTTGTCCCGTAATTGGAAAATGTGACAGCCTTAGTAATTAAGAAAATATTTGATTGTATTTATACTCGCATTTTCTGTGGGAAAACCATAATAAATAAATAAATAAATAAGAGAGAATGAATCAAAATTTTCCCCGTTTTTGTAACATTTTTTCCTGGTACTCTGCTCCTATTGATCGTAGCGTGATGATATATGTATAGCCTACTAGCTGACCCGCGCAACTTCGCTTGCGTCATATAAGAGAGAATGGGTCAGAATTTTCCATATTTTTGTAACACTTTTTACTGTTACCTACTCTGCTCCTATTGGTCGTAGCGTGATGATATAAAATATGCTTTTTTTTCACGAAAAATATTCTCAAAATTACTTATATCTCTTAATTTATCGAAGTCGCGCTAACGCATATCCGCCATTAAAACAGTTGCCATGGCAACGGAATTTTGTTAATTCAATGTCATTATAATATTTATTTTTCGCGACTTCGTTGAATTTTCTGAATTTTCCCGGGAAATGCGTCATTTTCCCGCGGTAAAAAGTAGCCTATGTCCTTTCTCGGGTATCAAAATATCTCCATACCAAATTTCATGCAAATTGGTTCAGTAGTTTAGACGTGATTGAGTAGCAGACAGACAGACAGACAGACAGATAGACAGACAGACAGACAGACAGAGTTACTTTCGCATTTATAATATTAGTATGGATAGCCTTCCTCGATAAATGGGCTATGTAACAATGAAAGAATTTTCAAATCGGACCAGTAGTTCCTGCGATTAGCGCGTTCAAACAAACAAACTCTTCAGCTTTATAATATTAGTATAGATTGTAACTTTTGAGAGCACAAGTCATTTTAAACTAGTTGTTTTGAAACAGGTACACGTGTAACTTGGATCGAGTAACGGTAAAACATCTGTACGTGATCACATTACTATTATCTTCGACTCAACAACCTTAGCCAATGCAAAAAACCGGCCAAAAGAGTGTTGGACTCGCAGGGCTCCGTACAATTCGACTGAAATCCTACTAATATTATAAATACGAAAATTTGTGAGAATGGATGTATGGATGTTTGTTACTCTTTATCGCAAATACTACTGGACTGATTACGATGAAATTTGGTATGTAGGTGACTGAAGACCCAGAGTAATACATTGGCTACTTCTTATCCCGGAGTTCCCAAGGGATCGGGATTTACACGGGAATAAATAAACTAGGTGATCCGACAAACTTAGTTTTGCCATACAAATTAAATAAAAAATACTGTCACTTAGGGATATAAAAAATGACGTTGGCCGAACCTCAGACCTACTCAATATGCTCACAAACTGTCATAAGAATCGGACCAGCCGTTTTGGATAAGTACGGTAACTAACATCTATACTAATATTATAAAGCTGAAGAGTTTGTTTGTTTGAACGCGATAATCTCAGGAACTACTGGTTCGATTTGAAAAAATATTTCAGTGTTAGATAGCCCATTTATTGAGAAAGGCTACAGGCTATATATCATCACGCTACGACCTATAGGAGCAGAGTACCAGTAAAAAATTGGACCAATTCTCTCTTATGTCAAATATTTTGGGACAACTCACACACGGTCATCTGATTCCAAACTAAGCAGAGCTTGTACTGTAACTAGATAACTGATAAACATACTTATATACCTCTAAATACAGACTTATATAGAAACATTTACAGCCTCTTAGCTTTCTCGCGGGCAGAAGCCTTAAAAAATAATCTTTTTCTGTTTTTTAGTTTTATTGTTATAGCGGCAACGGAAATACTTCATCTATGGAAATGTCAACTGTCTAAGTATCACGGTTCATGAGATACAGCCTGGTGACAGACAGCGAAGTCTCAGTAATAGGGTCCCGTTTTAACCGTTTGGGTACGGAACCCTAACGAGTCGCGGTTTACAACCTCTATGGTCCCTTAGATTTGATTTTTGGAACGCAATAATTTAATTTTTGTAACTGCGTTCGCCATTTTGAGTTGCAGCTGAATGACTTTGGCAAACTCCGGGCTACTTAAACTCAAAGGTTGACTGACTGACTGACTGACATAGTGATCTATCAACGCCCAAACCACTGAACAGACCAAGCTGGAATTCTGCATGCAGGTAGATGTTATGACGTAGGCATCCGCTAAGAAAAGATTTTGATCAATTCTACCCCTAAAGGGATAAAATAGGGGGTGAAAGTTTGTATTAAACTTTGTCAATTTTAAACCGATCGGGCTGAAACTTTGAACTACTATGACGTAAACATTCCCTAAGAAAGGATTTTGATAAATTTCATCCCTAAGGGACTAAAATAGGGGTTGAAAGTTTGTATAAATATTCTTAAATTTTCGACTGATTGAACTGAAATTAACCTAATATCTCACATAGGATACTTTTCATTTCGGTAAACCTTTTCACACGAACGAAGTCGCAGTGGAAACTATTAATATTATAAATGCGAGAGTTTGTAAATATGGATGTATGTTTGTATGATTGTATGTTATCTATACTATACTAATATTATAAAGCTGAAGAGTTTGTTTGTTTGTTTGTTTATTTGAACGCGCTAATCTCAGGAAGTACTGGTCCGATTTGAATAATTCTTTCAGTGTTAGATAGTCCATTTATCGAGGAAGGCTATAGGCTATATATCATCGCGCTACGACTAATAGGAGCAGAGTAGCAGCAAAAAATGTTACAAAAACGGGGAACATTATGACCCATTCTCTCTTACGTGACGCAAGCGAATAATAGTATAAATGCGAAAGTTTGTCAGTATGGATGAATGTATGTATGTATGTATATTATTCTGATATAAATGGTTTCTATTCAACATAATAATTACTCATGATATTCATAATATAGGCAGAAAATTTTATTATTTTATGTGGTTTCCTGACACATTTATAATGTAGACGTTAGGTACAACAATATGAGAGATAATATAAACTTATTATTATTAACTAAACAATAGCAAGATAAAAACGAATGTTATTTAATTATGTATATTAAGTAGTGCTAGCCGAGTAGTTTAAATTGGTACCTCCCACGCAAGTGGTCGCAGGTTCGAACCCGAGGCAACACACCAATGACTTTTCGAAGTTATGTGTGTATTAGAAATAATTATCACTTGCTCTAACGGTGAAGGAAAACATCGTGAGGAAACCTTGTATGCCTAAAATTTGTTTAATGCATTTTTTGGAGGCATTCAAAGTCCCCAACCCGCACTTGGCCAGCGTGGCGGACTCACGGCCTAACTCCATCCCTCATTTGGGAGGAGATCCTTGCCCTGCAATGGGACATTAATAGATAAATAAATAATAAATTTAACCCATTAATGTCCCACTGCTGGGCAAGGGTCTCCTCCCGTAATGAGGGAGGGGTTAGGCCGTGAGTCCACCACGCTGGCCAAGTGCGGGTTGGGGACTTAATAGATATAAAAAAAATGTTTAGCGAAAATTTATTCAATTCTCTTGACAATCAATTATTTCTAGGGTTATAGAAGAGATCGATCTCTCGGGTTAAGCTACGCTTGCCGAGGTTGTTTTGTGGTACCAATTAAACTGGCTTAACCGAATATCGGCTAAAGAATATAAAATTATATATGCCAACTGTTATTGTCAGTAGACATTTATATAAACGTTCATATACCGGAAGAAACCAGTCAAACCAGTTGAATAAACACAAAATTTTATTAAGCCTTTGTTCTCTTCAAATTCGTATAATTTATTCATTAACAAATGAAATAATATATTTTGACTGGGGTATGAAAATGTTATTCTTCTTTTTATATACATAATATCACGCCGATTACACGAAGCTGTAGGCAGATGTATGAAAAACGTTTTGCTATTGAGAATACTAGCTGACCCGCGCAACTTCGCTTGCGTCACATAAGAGAATGGGTCAAAATTTTCCCCGTTTTTGTAAAAAATATTACTGGTACTCTGCTCCTTTTGGTCGTAGTGTGATGATAAGCCTTTCTCCTTTGTCGGATATCAAAATATCTCCATACCAAATTTCTTGCAAATTTGTTCAGTAGTTTAGGCGTGATTGAGTAGCAGACAGACAGAGTTAGTTACTTTCACATTTATAATATTAGTATGGATATCACGCCGATTACGAGAAGGTATAGGCAGAGCTGTATGAAAAACATTTCGCTATTGAGAATATTATGGAAGGTGCAATTTTGGCGCAGTGGTTAACGTGGTCACCTCGCCGCAATAACCGTAGCGCCGCGTGTGGCGGCCTTGAATCCCACCCGGGACTAATATTTGTGTGATGAGCACGAGTATTTGTTCTGAGCCTGAATATTAATGTATCAATATAAGTATGTATTGACAAGTATATAAGTATGTTTATCAGTTATTTGGTTACAGTACAAGCTGTGCTTAGTTTGGAATGAAATGACCGTGTGTGAGTTGTCCAATGATATTTATTCATTATCAATTTACAAAAGTTCGTATGACCTCAATTCGTACTGAAATTTTCAAAAATGACTGTTTATTTTAGCCAATACAGTTATGTAACACGATCTCCCACCTGTACTTAATTCTTTAATCATTATCTTATCAATGATAACAAGTAATAGGTGATAAGTGTTATCAGTATTCGGCTGTCAACGTGACAACAATCATTGTAGGTAACATTAACACTTCCTCAAGCAAAAACAAACTTTATTCTTTGTAATAAATAGATAAAAAGCCCTTTCTTTAGTCGTATAGTTAGTGGTCAACCTAGTGTCAAAGTTGTTCAAGCCGCCCGAAGGCTGTTAACTTAATTGACAACAACCGGTACTGACTTTTTACTTGCCCCCCATCTATGGAATGATCGCCTCAAGGTTAGCTTAACCCTCAGATCCTTTTCCGACCGGTGAGCGCAACTGGCAATCGGTATATAACCTACTAGCTGACCCGCGCAACTTCGCTTGCGTCACATAGGAGAGAATGGGTCAAAATTGTCCCCGTTTTTGTAACATTTACTGGTACTCTGCTCCTATTAGTCGTAGCGTGATGATATATCCTAAAAGCTTCCTCGATAAATGGACTATCTAACACTGAAAGAATTTTTCAAATCGGACCAGTAGTTCCTGAGATTAGCGCGTTCAGCCAAACAAACTCTTCAGCTTTATAATGTTAGTATAGATTAGCACTTCCTCAAGCAAAAACAAACTTAATTCATTGTAATAAATAAATAAGAAGCCCTTCTTTGTGTCATATGGTTAGTGGTCAACCTAGTGTCAAAGTTGTTCAAACCCGAAGGCCCTTGAAATGGCTTAACGACTGTTATCTTAATTGACAACAACCGAGTCCGACTTTTTATGTGCCACCCAGATGCCCAATTGAAATACCACTATGTGGTCACCCATCTATGGAATGACCGCGCCAATGACTGGCTATGGCTATATAACCCATTAATATCCCACTGCTGGGCAAGGATCACGGAATAAGGGAAGAGTTAGACCTTTAGTCCACCAAAACCTGGCTAAATGTGGGTTGGGGACTTTGTATCGTGACTTATATCGTGTTATAACCCAGGTAACTGTGATGTGGAGGTCCGATAGACAGTCGCTCCATGTAAAATACTGGTATTCAGCTGCTTCTGTGACTGGAAGCCGACTCCAACATATTAGGTCAGGGAAAAAGTCTTTTCGCATTATAGTATGTATGAACTTGTAACAAAATGTCTTTGGCTTCAAGAATCACAAATGAGTACACGGTTCATTAGGTTTCTTTCAGTGAGCTCGTGAGGTACCCAAATATCGAGCTTTTTTGTGTGGAGAAAAAATTTTATTACAAGTTCATACATACTATAATGCGAAAAGATCTTTTCTCCGACCTAATAGTTGGAGGAAAGGACAGATTGATTGTTAATTTAGTACATAAAAAGACTCTCTACATATATGTTAAACTAATGACTATGATAATTAAAACAATCACTAATTTCCGCTCAATAAAATTATAACGCCACATTGCAAATTTTCATTTCTTTTTTTCATTTCATAAAGAGTTGCTAATCCGATTCAATATTTTATCCTAACTGGAAATATTGTACTAGTAAACTTTTACCGATTGTCGGCCACACCTATAGATAACCTTATCAAAGTGATGAAGGATTTCGCGAAAACATCACCTCCATAGATTAACTGTGCAAAGTGTACTAACTTTTTATTTTATTAGTTAGTTGTCAACCTAGTGTCAAAGTTGTTCAAGCCGGAAAGACTTTTGACGTGGCTTAACGACTGTTATCTTAATTGACAACAACCGGGACCGACTTTTTACGTGCCCTCCGAAGCACAGAGACGCTCTGCTCAAATGGCATAAGGCGGTAACCTATCTAAAGAATGACCGAGTCAAGCATTGCTTAACCCACTTATCGTTTACCGACCGGTAAGCGCAACTAGCTATGAGCGCCTCGTAATAGTGTAAACTTAAACTATTACTAATTTTATAGTCTACTAGCTGACCCGCGCAACTTCGCTTGCGTCGCATAAGAGAGAATGAGTAAAAATTTTCCCCGTTTTTGTAACATTTTTTGCTGCTGCTCTGCTCCTATTGGTCGTAGCGTGATGATGTATAGCCTATAACCTTCTTCGGTAAACGGGCTATCTAACACTGAAAGAATTTTTCAAATCGGACCAGTAGTTCCTGAGATTAGCGCGTTCAAACAAACAAACAAACAAACTCTTCAGCTTTATAATATTAGTATAGATTTTGTTGTAGTCTAACTAAATTAGTATATTTTAATAACAATTAATAGTTATTTATAACCCAAATCTATTTATTACATAAATTAACATTATGTCTCGTATATAATGATTATTTAATGATTTCGACCCAGAAATGTAAAATTAGATATTTATGAGTTTGTAATTTGTCTTACGTTTTTTTGTCGCGGTGACTTATACAAACATACAAACAACGAATACAGTAGACCGATCCGACAAATATATTAGTTACGTCTGGGATTCGAACCCACGACCTCCTGACACCGTGACAATGGCGTTACGATCGCCTTAACCATTGCTCTACGGAAGCCATCTGTAGGCAGTTTTCTTATGATACATAGCTGACCCGCGCAACTTCGCTTGCGTCACATAAGAGAGAATGGGTCAAAATGTTCCCCGTTTTTGTAACATTTTTTACTGATACTCTGCTCCTATTGGTCGTAGCGTGTTGATATATAGCCTATAGCATACCTTGATAAATGGGCTATCTAACACTAAAATGTTTTTTTCAAATCGGACCTTTAGTTCCTGAGATTAGCGCGTTCAAAAAAACAAACAAACAAACTCTACAGCTTTATAATATTAGTATAGATTATCCCTCTTATTCATAAACACACTATAAACCCATTTTAGTTAAAAAGCTACTATAATATGTTTCCTCTCTTTCATTTTGCTAAGGAGTGAAAGAAACAAAACACTTTATAAACCTTCCATAACTTCATATATGTTTAATGTTTATGAAAAAGAGGGTATATTTATACCTATGCAAAATTATCTTAACACAGGTCATTAAAAAGGTCAGCTTAGTTAATCTATATTATAATCAAGGGAAATTCCGTACAAACATAATATTTAATACTATTGTACAAGTCAGAAGAGAGCCTTGGAAAGCAAGATTTATCTATATCTAAACTAATATTATAAAGCTGAAGAGTTTGTTTGAACGCGCTTATCTCAGGAACTACTGGTCCGATTTGAAAAATTCTTTCAGTGTTAAATAGCCCATTTATCGAGGAAGGCTATAGGCTATATATCATCACGCTTCGACCAAACGGAGCAGAGTACCAGTAAAAAATGTAACAAAAACGGGGAAAATTTTGACCCATTCTCTCTTACATGATGCAAGCGAAGTTGTGGGGGTCGGCTAGTAAATAATAATAAAATAATAAATATAATAAATATTTTTGGACAACTCACACACGATCATCTGATTCCAAACTAAGCAGAGCTTGTACTATGGTAACCAGACAACTGATAAACATACTTATATACTTCTAAATATATACTTATATAGATACATTAACATCCAGGCTTAGGACAAATATTCGTGCTCATCACACAAATATTTGTCCCGGGTGGGATTCGAACCCTCCACACGCGGCACTATGGTTATTGCGGCGAGGTGACCACTTAAACCACTGCGCCAAACGTGCAGTGCCCTATTATTTTTGTTTCTTCTGTCTTTAATAACAAGCATGATCTACAAAGACAATTTACACAACCGGTTGTCTTTTCCAATAAACTCGAGGATTATTTACCATTTATTATTTTTGCGCGATGGGAATTCCATCATGGCCGGCTTTAACCTTGAAATTAACCGTTATTACATTATGTTTATTATTTATAAAATGATACTAATATTGTAAGCACGTGGTTGAGAAACTCTTCGAGTTCATAGGTTAAGCTACGCTTGTCGAGGTTGGTCTGTGGATGGGTGACCATGTTTAACGAAACGAGTCTTTTGATCGTATGGTTAGTGGTCAACCTAGTGTTAAAGTTGTTCAAGCCGCCCCAAGGACCTTTGACGTGACTTAATGACTGTTATCATAGACAACAACCGGGACCGACATTTTACGTGCCCTCCGAAGCACGGGGACGCCCAGCTCAAATACCACTACGCGGTCACCCATCTATGGAATGACCGCGTCAAGGTTTGCTTAACCCACAGATCGTTTACAGACCGGTGAGCGCAACTGGCTATGGGCGCTTCATATTTTTCAATGAAATAACATAATAATAGTCACGTGTGACAACCACATGTTTTACTTGAAGATAATTTATACAAATAGTCTTAGATAATAATCTACAATAGTATTTGAAGCCGGTATTGTGTCAATATTTTTGTACTGACACATACATATTAAAATCTCTTTTTAATACAGTCAATCTGGGTAACTTTGAATCATTTGGGTAACATTGACAGTGGGAATTATGACCTATGTGTGTTCGGTAGTGTTGGTAGCAGCTCCTTACATCATCAAAGATTTATACCCAATAGAAAGATTGTTAAAATTAATTGGCGATTACAAAGAGTGGCCAGGAGTTTCTTGCCAGCTCTTCTCATTGGCCCTACCTTCCGAACTGGCGGTAAATTCACTCTCTGTATCATTGACTGTCAGTGTCAACATTTGACCTAAATGAATAAATGATTTTATTTTGATTTTCATTTTGCGAATGTTACCCAATGATAAAAGTTTGCATAACTAAAATAAACCTTTATAAATTGTGTTGGTTTCGTATGAAAAAATAATCGAAACTAGTTCAAATTCCCACTGTCAATGTTACCCAAATGATTCAAAGTTACCCAAACCCAGGTTGACTGTAGCTAAATTGATAGTTAAGTAAAGTAATTTCAGTCCCACTGTCGGGCATGGAAATAAGTAAAGCTTTTACAGTCCCACGACTGGCCAAATGTCTTCTCCCGCGTTGAGAGGGGTTATTCAGGCCTGAAATCCACCACGCTAACTGACTTTGCATTCCTTCAAGAACTGTGTTAAACAACTGTCAGACATGTCATTCATCACGATGTTTTCCTTCACCGTTATAACAAGTGATCAATATTTCTAATACAAACAAAAAAAAACAGCGTATTTATGTTGATATTATCATAATAAATTATATTAGTCTAGCCTTTCTTCCAAACTATGTTGGAGTCGGCTTTCAGTCTTACCGAATGCAGCTGAATATCAATATTTTACATGGAGCGACTGCCTATCTGACCTCCACAACACAGTTACCTGGGTTATAACACGATATCCTTCAGTAAGACTGGTTGTCAGACTTTCAAGTTTCTGACTACTGTTAACAACCATCAAAGATCTTTGAAAATGACAGCCGGGACCCACAATTTAACATGCCTTCCAAAACACGGAGGAACTCAATATGTATAAAATGGACACCCATCCACAGAATAACCTTGGCAAGTGGAGCTTAACCTCAGAGATCGATCATTGTGGCTGTTGTTATCTAAGCCACGAGCTCCTGCTGTTGATATTATCATAATTATCGCAATTAAGATATTTGATAAACAAATATTGATAAGTTTTATACTAATGTTAGACTCTGCGGCGTGACGTTCCGATTTTCCGAGATAAATTACTCTATTTCCTTAAAGACATATGTATATACTTTAGATATAAAATAAAATAACTTAGACTTTGACTGTCTATTTGGCGCAGTAGGTAGTGAATGCGACTGCCCGGGCTAAAGGTCTCAGGTTGGAATCTAAATGGACGAAAAGTATTTTCTGGTATTAACGTCTTAAAACTCTCGCGACTAGTACACATAATATTATAATGTAACGGGCTTTAAACGTGATTGAAAATTAAAGGTAAATAGGATACCTTATTTGTTTTTCTGCTTAGTTTGGAATCAAATGACCGTGTGTGAGTTGTCCAATAATATTTATTATTATTACCCGGCGTTTCGATCGAATTACATCGACCGTGGTCACGGGCTGACTTTTCCTTTAATTTTCAATCGCGTTTAAGGCCCGTTGCATTATAATATTATCCTTTCTGGGATTTCTGTAAAAAAAATCTGACTTTGAAAGTTGATGTTGATAGACCTCCGTGCCCCGGAGAGCACGTAAAGCCTGACCTCTCACTGGTCGTGTGCACCGTCCCAACGGGTTATTAGAGTGATGTAATAGAGAGTGTACCTGTGTATTGTACACACACTTGGACACTATAAACAGAGTCCTGCACAGATAGCTGGTTTCATTTAAATAGCTTTACTTGACACGAAATTGACGATTCAAAACTCTCTCGATTTACACGTGTTTGCAGGTTCGAACCCGAGGCAACACACCAATGTCTTTTCCAAGTTATGTGTGTATTAGAAATAATTATCGTCACCACCTGATCGTCACCACCTGATCACGACTTGGAATTAAATGTTAACAATCGGGTTATTACAGATAGCCTAGGCGTAGCTCAAACATTTAATAATTATTTTTCTGACATACCAGTCATTACGACTAGTTCCTTAAATTCCTCTACCGCTAAAGCAGGATCATTACTTAGGAGCAATGTGGGTCAGTGCAACGTCTCATTTTATTTTAAGCATATAAACCCCTCTGACGTAATCAGAGTATTCAAGTCGCTTAATTCAAAAAATACAGCGGACTTGTGGGGAATTTCTGTAAAGTTACTTGAGAGTATTATCGCTGAAATAGCGCCTCACTTAGCTGCAACTTTTAATCGATGTGTAGATGTAGGTGTGTTTCCTAATTTAATGAAACACAGTAAGATAATTCCCTTGTTTAAAAACGGATGCAAAAGTGAGCCCAGTAACTTTAGGCCAATATCCATCTTGCCTGCTCTTAGCAAAATATTTGAAAGGGCTATATTAGAGCAATTAGAGAGCCATTTCAGTTTGTACAATTTACTCCACAGCAAACAGTTTGGCTTTACAAAGGGTCGATCTACCATCGATGCAGGGGTCACACTTATTAGGCATATTTTCGATGCCTGGGAGATGTCGCAGGATGCTATTGGGGTGTTTTGCGATCTCTCCAAAGCGTTTGATTGTGTTGACCACAATACTCTTTTATATAAACTTAAGTACTATGGAATTGGGGATATGGCACTTGACTTACTTGCATCCTACTTGTCTGAGAGAGTGCATTATACAGACATAAATGGGTCAAGATCCACTGGATCTGCGGTTAGTCTCGGGGTACCACAGGGCTCTATCCTTGGTCCGTTCCTTTTTCTGGTTTATATTAATGATTTGCCACATCAGGTACAGGATCTGTGTGATATCGTACTATTTGCTGATGATACGTCGCTCATATTTAGAGTAGATCGTAAGAAAACTGATTTTGACGATGTAAATGGTGCTCTTACACAGGTTCTCAATTGGTTTACAGCCAACAATTTGTTGCTAAATTCAAAGAAAACTAAATGCATTAGATTTACCATGCCCAACGCTAGGAATCTAGGTACGAACGTAGTTCTAAATGGTGAGGTATTAGACATGGTCAATTCCGCAACCTTCCTAGGTGTAGATTTAGATAACAAACTTCAATGGGGCACCCAAATAACAAAGCTCGCGGGCAGGCTCAGCTCCGCAGCCTATGCAATAAGAAAGGTAAGACAGTTTGCTGGTGTAGATGCGGCAAGACTGGTTTACTTTGGGTACTTTCACAGCGTTTTGTCCTACGGTATTCTACTTTGGGGCAGGGCGGCTGATATAGACACAATCTTTGTAATTCAAAAAAGAGCAATTCGCGCTATTTACGGCTTAGGAGCGCGGGACTCTCTGCGGGAGGTATTTGGGAAAATAGGTATACTGACGGTGGCATCACAGTATATTTTTGCGAATTTGATGTTCATCAAACAAAACATTAATTCGTTTACTAAGAATAGTGACATTCACAACATTAATACCAGAAATAAGCACAAATTGGTAGGTCCCTGCAATAGATTGCAAAAAGTACACAACTCATTTGCAGGTCTTGGTGTTCGGTTATATAACAAACTCCCTAGCAGTGTTATGGATCTTCCCCAACAAAAATTCAAAGTGTTTATTAAAGATCATCTTATTAAAAGGGGTTATTATAAGGTTGACGATTACTTAATGGATAAGAAAACATGGGATTAGTTAATTACGCGTTCTACACAAATCGAGATTAAATATTTATATATTTATATTTATATATACATCTTTGCATTGTATAAACATTAATCAGTCATTTCAACTCTGTAACAGAGAGGTATTGCACGAGTCTCAGTGGTATTCATTATCTTTTTTTTCATTGAAATGGTGGGCTCCCATGCCAATGGTTCGTCATGCTCACTAAAATGTCATTGCTTGCGGCGGCGTCGTGTGCCGGGTCACCCCCTTCCCTCTAATATGTGCGAAGGGGGTGATGGCTGGTCCACGCGTCATACTCGTGAACGGGTGCTGCTTGGGGTGACTGGTCGTCCTGGTGTGGTGACTGCCATAATTTTAAAGTAACTACGTTTCACTAACTGTACTTCCTTTACCACAGTATGCTCTTGAAATGCCTCTTATGATTTCATTACTTATATTATTATGTGGGTAGATGCTCCCTTCATGCTTCCAATAATATTTATATCTTGTTTATTAGCACCTTAATATATTGATTTAATTTATGTTATGACCAAAGTGTGTTCGGTAGTGTTGATAGGTAGCAGCTACTTACATCATCAATGTTTTATACCAGCATAAATATTGTTAAAATCATTTGGCGATTAAAAAGAGTGGCCAGGAGTTTCTTGCCAGCTCTTCTCATTGGCCCTACCTTCCGAACTGGCGGTAAATTCACTCTCTGTATCATTGACTATCATAAGTGTCAGCACTTGACCTAAATGAATAAATGATTTGATTTTGATTTTTGATTTTATCACTTGTTCCGACGGTGAAGGAAAACATCCCTGAGAGTTCTTTAGAACAGTTCTTGAAGGTATACAAAGTCCCCAACCCGCAGTTGGCCAGCGTGGGGGACTCAAGCCCTAACCCCTCCCTCATTAAGGGAGGAGACCCTTGCCCAGCAGTGGGACATTATATGAGCTTAGCCTTTCTTCCAAGCTATGTTGGAGTCGGCTTCCTGTCTCACCAGATGCAGCTGAATACCAGTGTTTTACATGGAGCGGCTGTCTATCTGACCTCCACAACACAGTTACCCGGGATTTAACACGATACCCGTCGGTTAGACTGGTTGTCAGACTTTCAAGCTTCTGACTCCTGTTAACGACTGTCAAAGATCTTCGAAAATGACAGCCGTGGCAGTGGGACATTAATGGGACAATGAATTAATTTGGCTCGCAAATTTCGTCAGTCGTTCCGATAAAATATTTCAAATGTTTATTTTGATCTTTGACATTTTTAAATATTCTGGTTTGATTCGGAACTTATTTATTCACAGTTCAGTTACTAATATAAAATTAAAATTACTTCAAAAATATTTGTATGAAGGTTGAATAGTACCAAGTGGTTTTCTCTGGTCTCTGCCTACCCGTACGGGAAGAAGGCGTGGTTCTATGTATGTATGTATGTATGTATGTATGTATGTATGTTGCTGCGGTTGATCGCCTCCGTGGCGCAGTGGCTTAGGTCACCACGCCGCTACCATTGCGTCAGGAGGTCGTGGGTTCGATTCCCACATGGGAAAATTATTTGTGCGATCCACAAATATTTGTTTCGTGTCTGATTGTACTTTGTGTCCGTTGTTTGTATGTTTGTAAAAGTCCCCTCGACACAAGAGAATTTTTTAGTGCGGGAGTTGTCTTAAGGAAAAATGTTTGTTTATAAAGTCTCGGCGACTAGTGATCTACGTAGGAGTTTGTTTATAGTGTGTTGTGTACAATACACAGGTACACTCTCTATTACATCACTCTCATAGTGCGGTGGGACGGTAGACACGACCAGTGAGAGATCTGGTGTAGGACTAACATTTCAGGCTATTACTTAGAGCTTTTCAAATGAAAATATTTTTTGGTTTAACTCGGGGTTTGAACCTGCTACCTTTGTGCTTCAGTTACATATATAATACAATGTGCCACTGGAGCAGTGAAATTTTGCTTGTTTGTTGTTGTTTGTCGTATGGTTAGTGGTCAACCTTGTGTCAAAGTTGTTCAAAAGCCAATTAAATAGTAAATTTTCATGGTAGTGCATGAAAACTAACTGATTTTTATGAAATTGGGCACACAGATATTTTATAACCTGGGGTTAAAATATAGAATTCTCTTCACCTCGGGAAATCTTTTCACACGGACGAAGGCGCGATAGTTTGTCATCTATATTGCATTAAACCGGTAGCGTTTCTACTTTCATATCATTATGTTGGCAGCATTGACGCGTTGAATAAGAAAATACTCTCTGGTTCCGGGACTACACGCTTTCTTTATACATTTAAAGTATTTAAACTTTACACCTAAATAGTCCATTCAAATGTAATTTTTTTTAGACTAGTCTCCTCCCGTAATGAGGGAGGGGTTAGGCCTTGAGTCCACCACGCTGGCCAATTCGGGGTTGGGGACTTTGCATACCTTCAAGAACTGTTCTAAAGGACTCTCAGGCATGCAAGGTCGTATCACGATGTTTTCCTTCACCGTTGGAACAAGTGATAATTATTTCTAATACACACATAACTTGGAAAAGTTATTGGTGTGTTGCCTCGGGTTCGAACCTGCAACCACTTGCGTGGAAGACAACAAGTTATACCACTCGGCCATTATTAGATACATTTATTTTTCAAAATCGAAAGTGCCATAGACAATTTATTTTTAAATCAACAATCATTGCTGCCAACATAACAAATACATAAAAATGTCTATTAAAATGTGTGCGTCATACGATTAGAACCGGTTACTAGCAATCAGGCGACGGACGCATGTTATAGCAACTGCATACTTTGCATAGCTACTTAGCAAAATACTGGCTATATGAATGCTGTTCTGGCCGAACGGCGGCCAGTTTCATTCAAACCAGCCAACTGTGCAGGACTTTGTTTATAGTGTCCAAGTGTGTGCACAATACACAGGTACACTCTCTATTCCTTCACTCTCATAACGTAGTGGGACGGATAACCGACACGACCAGAGAGAGGTCAGCCGCAGGACCGACGGCTTTACGTACTCTCCGAGGCACGGAGGTCTAAGACCTCAACTTCCTATTTCCGGGCAATCTCTGAGAATTTATAATAGAAAATCTCAGAAAAGTCTTTTTGGCATGACCTAGGATTCGAACCCGAGACATCTCGCGCGGCAGTCGCATACACTGCCGACCGTTTGGCTTACTGGCTATATAGATCTATAATAATACTAGCTGACTCGCGTAACTTCATCGCATAAGAGAGAATGGGTTAAAATTTTGCCTGTTTTCATAACATTTTTGACTGGTACTCTGCTCCTAATGGTCGTAGCGTGATGTTATATAGTCTCTAACCTGCCTCAATAAATAGACTATCCAACAGTAAAATATTTATCAATTCGCAACAGAAGTAAATGAGATTAGCGCGTTCAAACAAACCACAATTTTATAATATAAGTAAGTAAATATAGAAATATATACGGTCTATCAAAACCAGTTATTTAGCAATAAAAAGGATATAACATGAGGCCTGTTATTCCCGATAGTGTAGACATAAATGTATGAAATAAACATACAAACAACGGACACAAAGTACGACCAGTCCCGAAACAACTATTAGTGGATCGCACAAATAATTGTTCCGTGTGCGAAATCGAACTTACGTCCTTCCGAAGCAATGGTAGTGTCGTGGCGACCACCTTAACCACTGAGCCACTGAGGTATTAAATATTGTCCAATTTAGTCCAGTTGTTCAAAAGTTATGCGAGTGCATACATTTTAGTGATTCATTTTTATTTATTAATTGTTTATATAATATAACTAGCTGACCCGCGCAACTTCGCTTGCGTCACATAAGAGAGAATGGGTCAAAATTTTCCCCGTATTTGTAACATTTTTTACTGGTACTCTGCTCCTATTAGTCGTAGGGTGATGATATATAGCCTATAACCTTCCTCGATAAATGGACTATCTAACACTGAAAGAATTTTTCAAATCGGACCAGTAGTTCCCGAGATTAGCGCGTTCAAACAAACAAACAAACAAACTCTTCAGCTTTATAATATTAGTACAGATATTAGTATATGATTGTTACTATTTATGTATTAGACCGACAAATTTATCAAACTAGCAAATATCTGACGTTTTTCAGCACTCCCGCCAAAAAAAGTCAACAATGTTACCACAACAATGCCCACAAAAAATGTTGCCATGCAAAAAAAACCGCGAGACGGTAGCGTGAGTGCTACTAACTGTTTAATAAAACCGCTTTGGTAATAAATTAACTACACATGTTAAAGTTATGGTTAATTAACATTCGTATAAAAGTGGAAGTAGGCAGGAACTTTCTTGAAACACGTGTATATTAGGTAGTTATTTGAGGAGCTCGTGGCTTAGTTAACAACAGCCGCGCGGATCGATCTCTAAGGTTAAGCTACGCTTGCCGAGGTTGTTCCGTGGATGGGTGACCATCTTATACATATCGAGTTCCTCCGTGTTTCGGAAGGCACGTAAAATTGTGGGTCTCGGCTTTTTGAAGATATTTGACAGTAGTTAACAGTCAGAAGCTTGAAAGTCTGACAACCAGGCAGTCTTACCGAAGGATATTGTGTTATCCCAGGTAACTGTGTTGTGGATGTGGAGGTGAGATAGGCAGTCGCTCCATGTAAAACACTGATATTCAGCTGCATCCGGTGAGACTGGGAGCCGACTTCAACATAGTTGGTAGAAAGGCTAGACTTTTTTGGACCAAGCGGCGTCCATAAGTCTCTGCCTATGGCAAAAAAAAGCGTGAATTTATGTATGCATGTATTTGTCTGTGTGTGTTGGTGTGATTGTATGAGACAGCAGTCAAAATTTCAATTGATTTATTCGCTCACTGTTTAATGCTATATTAGAGCCAATAAAAAATATATTGGCAAACTCATTCTTAATAATTGATGATAGAAGAAGCTTGCAAACAATTACTGATTACGTCCATTCGTTTATAAAATGATTCAACCATTTTAGATTATTATTTTCGCACGCAGGTTTCTTTCCTTTCTTTTAGTTTTTAACCGGCTACAAAATAGTAGGAGGTTTTCAATTAGTCTGTTTTTTATGAGGAGTAATGATTGCCGGGTGGTTTGAACTTACGCCCCCTACGAAAATAAGTGTTTTTTTTTCTCCGATTAAATAAAATAATAATCTATTAATGGACTCAAGGCCTAACCCCTCCCTCATTACGGGAGGAGACCCTTGCCCAGCAGTGGGACAGTAATGGGTTAAATTTATTATTAATTATTATTATAATCTATTAATGTCCCACTGCTAGGTCTCCTCTCGTAATGCGGGAGGTGTTAGGCCAGGGTGAATACCAGTATTTCACATGGAACGACTGTCTATCTGACCTCCACAACACAGTTATCTGGGTTATAACACGATACCCTTCGGAAAAACTGGTTGTCAGACTTTCAACCTTCTGACTACTGTTAACGACTGTCAAAGATCTCTGAAAATGTCAGCCGGGAACCACAATTTAACGTGCCTTCCATAACACGAAGGAACTCGATATGAATAAGATATTTAGTAAAATCAAAATCAAATCATTTACTCATTTAGGTCAAATATTGACACTTATGATAGTCGTTACAATTACTTAATCTACCACTAGCTCGGAAAGGGGGTAGAGCCTTATGCACCCATCCACGGAACAACCTTGGCAAGCGTTGCTTAACCACAAAGATCGATCTTTGTTTCCATTGTTACTTGGTCACGATCTCGTCTTAAGTCTAGTTTAAAATCATCAATTGTCATCGATAAAACCGTCTCCCAACAAGTAACGCAAAAGGAAAACAACGCAAAAAAACGCGGGCGTTGCCGCCATATTGTAACGCATACAAACTAACACGCTATCTCTGTCTATACTACTGTGTAAGACAGAGACAACAACATACAACTTTCATAACAGCCTTGCGAATATAAATTCGCATATATTGAGTAGTTTTACACGGTTATTTAAACGGATTTTGAAGGGATTTAAAATTATGTTTATAACCAACAACATTCCTTTTTTTTTCTTTTTTTAAAAGACAACTCCCGCATTAAGAATTGCTCTTGTGTCTCGGGGACTTTTTACAAACATACAAACAACGGACACGACGCACGACCAGACCCGGAACAATGTTTTGTGGATCGCACAAATAAGTGCTCCGTGTGGGAATCGAAACCACGTCCTCCCGACGCAATGGTATTGGCGTGGTGACCTAAATCACCACGGAGGCGTCAAACATTTTATTTTGACATTTCGATTCCCACTATTAAACGCTTTTTTTAATCTATTATTATTATTATGGTTGAGTGACAAATACTTGTATTAAGATTAATGTCCCACTGCTGGGCAAGAGTCTTCTGCTAGAATGAGGGAGGTGTTACGCCTTGAGTCCACCACGCTGGCCAAGTGCAGGTTAGGGACTTAACATTTCTTCATGAGCGGTAGTTTATCTATTCAATAGCGTTTTTTTATGTGTTTAACCGCTATTGAATAGACAAGCTACCGCAAAATGTACTCAGAAACCGGGCATTAGACAAGATATCATCACAAATTTTTCTTCATCGATATAGCATGGAAAAATTTGGCTTAACAAGTTGAATTTCATACTATCTCGTTTTCTATCAGTTACGCTTCCAAACACTTAACCACAAACCTTCAAATAGGGCCATATTCACATATTTTTACTCCACATTAATACCACAAGGACATCGCATAATAAAATAGGTATATAAATAAAAAAACACACGGTTTTTATTGTCAAAAAAATATCACGTTTTCTTAAAAATACAAGTTTTGTAAACTGCTTATAAAGACTATCAATTATCATATTGTGGTTAAACATTTGTATTTAGCAAAACGTTCGTCGCTCCCGCGTCTGTCCCTATGTATGTATGTATGTATGCTTACATCTTTAAAACTACGCAACGGATTTAATATAATATGTGATTCAAGAAGGTTAAAGACCAGAGAACGTCACTTGGTACGATCCTTACAAACTTCCCTTGCTTCATTCACATACATACATGTTGTCATACAGAACCGTCAGTTACGAGTAGCAGTACCTTTCTGCAAGACATCTTAAGATATCATTCAAAGATGACTGACTGACATGCCCGGTTTTTGAGCACATTTAGCGGTAGTTTATCTAATCAATAGCTTAAACTCATATAAAAAATGCAATTGAATAGATAAACTACCGCTAAATGTACTCAGAAACCGGGGGATTGTGATTTATCAACGCACGGCCCAAAACACTGGACGGATCGAACTGAAATTTGACATGCAGGTAGATGTTAAGACCTAGGCATTCGCTAAGAAAGGTTTTTGATCAATTCTACCCCCAAGGGGATAAAATATGAGGAAGATTTTATATGATAATTCTGTCCTAATGCCCGGTTTCTGAGTAGATACATTTAGCAGTAGTTTATCTATTCTATAGTTTTTTTTAACGCTATTGAATAGATAAACTACCGCTAAATGTGCCTCAGAAACCGGGGGCAAATCAAAAAGTAGCCGAAATCGCGGGCAAAAGTCATGTTACCAAATATCAATTTAAGAAAAAAATACAATTCAAACATGGCCGTGTTGTGACGTTCGCGCGTTATTTTTAGCTCCAAGCGTCGTTGTTGAATAAATAATGTGAACAACTTATACAGGCCGAAATACTCATTTAAAATTACAAATATTTATTTGACTGTTCAAACCGTGTTGTATCCCGCTGCCGATCTGTCCCGGCTAAGTTCTTTTGAATATTTCTCAATAGTAGTTTAAAGTTTGGAGGAGCCCGTGGCTTAGTTAACAACAGCCGCGCGGATTGATCTCTGAGGTTAAGCGACACTTGTCCAGGTTGTCCTGTGGATGGGTGACCATTTTATAAATATCGAGTTCCTCCGTGTTTCGGAAGGCACGTTAAATTGTGGGTCCCGGCTGTCATTTTTGAAGATCTTTGACAGTCGTTAACAGTAGTCAGAAGCTTGAAAGTCTGGCTACCAGTCTTACCGAGGAGTATTGTGTTATAACACGATACTAAGACTGGTTGTCAGACTTTCAAGCTTCTGACTACTGCTAACGACTGTCAAAGATCTTCGAAGATGACAGCCGCACTCACAATTTAACTTACCTTTTAAAAACACGGAAAAACTTTTATGCATTATATGGTCACCCATCCACAAAACAACCTCGACAAGCGTAGCTTAACCTCAGAGATAGATCCGCGCGGCTGTTGTTCAATAGCTAGGAGCTCCTCAATCTAAATCAAGTAAAATTATTAATACTTTTAATTTCAAAATGGCCTATTTCCCGCGTCATTATGTCATGTAAGCAAAGACACATGATTCAGCCTCTCAATATGGCCGCCACACGACTAATGAGAATAATTGTCTTTTATCACTCTTTGTCTTGTTTATAGTGTTATGTGATGACTAATAATATAATACGTTGTTTTAATTACATTTTAGACATATTTGCCTGCGTTTGGCGCAATGGTTAAGGTCGCTACGCCAATACCACGGCGTCGAGAGGTCATTGGTTCGATTCCCACACGGAACAATTATTTGTTCGATTCATAAATAGTTGTTTGCGGTCTGATTGTACTTTGTGTCCGTTGTTTGTATGTTTGTAAAAGTCTCTGCGGCACAAGATCAATTCTTAGTGCGGGAGTTGTCTGTAATGCCAATATATGGACATAACAAGGAATCTATATTAACAAATCCTAAAAAAATAACTAAAGTCTAGCAATTCCACAACAAGTTCGCAACTTCGCGTGAAAAGATTTCCCGCACAGAAATAAAATTTGACAAAAAAATCCGCCATTTTTTCCTTTGGCGCCAAATTTGACGTTAACACATTCGTTCGGGAACGCGTTATAAACGCTTGTGATCTCGATTCATGTGAAACGTTGCGTGCAAAAACATGTGTATTATCTGTTCAACTTAATTGTAATTAATTAATTACTGTAATTAAAGAATTAAATGACCTGCGGGCTTATCACGTATCTCAGTTGACAGCTAGTGTACGTCAAATTGATGGTCATTATTCAGTACATTGCTGCTTTGACGTAACGTGCTAACCACATTATTCTAAGGGAGAAAACAATGTACAGGGTAGTGTCTTTCAAATATTTGACAACTGAGATACGTGATAGCCCCCCAGAAAGATTGTGAAGAAAATGTACTTTTATGTTTATTAAGTGTGAAACTGGAACACTGATTTATATAGTAAATTGTAATTAATATTAAAGTTAGTAGGTGGATAGATGTATGTTATCTTTATATATTGAGGCGCCCATAGCCAGTTGCGCTCACCGGTCGGTAAACGATCTGTGAGTTAAGCAACTATTGGCGCGGTCATTCCATAGATGGGTGACCGCATAGTAGTATGTGAACTGGGCGTCTCCGTGCTTCGGAGGGCACGTTAAAAGTCGGTCCCGGTTGTTGTCTACTAAGATAACAGTCGTTAAGCCACGTCAAAGGCCTTCGGGCTTGAACAACTTTGACACTAGGTTGACCACTAACCATACGACAAACAACAATCTTTATATATATGACTATTCTGTAAGTGTGTATGTCACTGAACTTCTCTTAAACGACTGGACTGATTTTGATGAAATTTTTTGTGTGTGTTGAAGGGGATCTGAGAATGGTTTAGATTCATAATTTAGTCCGCTGGACAATGTTTTTTTATTAAATTTTTATGGCAAAACAATGTTTGCCGGGTCAGCTAGTAAAGTAATAAAAATCTGACTATGTAATAACTAGCTAATGGTCTTAAGACCTCAAAATAAACGGATCTTATTCTAACCTAACTATGTCAATTAATGTTACCAGTTAAAATTATGCAACACAAATGTTGCTATATTAATTAAATTTAAAATCTAGGTGGCTCCGGTCAAACTAGTTTTACGTTCATATGTACAAAGAAGTAAGGATCGTACCAAGTGGCGTTCTTTGGTCTCTGCCTACCCCTATGTGAAGAAGACGTGATATTATGTATTTACTAGAGGCCGCCTGCAACTTGTCCGCGTGGAATCCAATCCCTTGAAAACTCCGGAATAAAAAGTGGCCTATGTGTTATTCTAGGTCTTCAGCTAGCTATATACTAAATTTCGTTGTAATAGATTCTGTAGTATTTGCGTGAAAGAGTAACAACATACATACTCACAGCCTTTCGCATTTATAATATTAGTAGGATGTATAATGCATGTCCATACGTAGAAAAACAAGATATTTAAGATGCATTTCTTTCCCAAAATTTCATACTAATCGATACTAATATTATAAAGCTGAAGAGTTTGTTTGTTTGAACGCGCTAATCTCAGAAACTACTGGTCCGATTTGAAAAATTCTTTCAGTGTTAGTTAGCCCATTTACCGAGGAAGGCTATAGGCTATATATCATCACGCTACGACCAATAGGAGCAGAGTACCAGTAAAAAATGTTAACAAAACGGGGAACATTTTGACAAAAGTAGTTTCTTGTTGTAGTTGTATTTCATTAATATTAAATTTACAATTAATGAATAAATTTACAGTTCGTACGAATATGTATTTAAATATATTTTACCTTAAAATATACCCACTACGTGATTAAATACATGTATGAACTATTTCATACATGTATGAAACAATTGCCTACATTACGAATTTCATAGTTCGGTCGTTCGTTTGTCGTATGGTTAGTGGTCAACCTAGTGTCAAAGCTGTTCAAGCCCGAAGACCTTTGACATGGCTTAACGACTGTTATCTTAGAAGACAACAGCCGGGACCGACTTTTTACGTGCCCTCCGAAGCACGGAGACGCCCATCTCAAATACCACTATGCGGTCACCCATCTATGGAATGACCGCGCCGAGGATTGCTTAACCCACAGATCGTTTACCGACCGGTGAGCGCAACTGGCTATGGGCGCCTCATACAAATTGTCTTATTTACATACATACCTTAAATCCATACAAATATACTGTCTTAATAATAAACGTGGAATAAGCTCTGATAATATAGTGGAGGCGCCCATAGCCAGTTGCGCTCACCGGTCGGTAAACGATCTGTAGGTTAAGCAAACCTTGGCGCGGTCATTACATAGATGGGTGACCGCATGGTGGTATTTGAACTCCGTGCGTCGGAGAGCACGTAAAAACCCGTCCCGGTTGTTGTCGATTAAGATAACAGTTGTTAAGCCGTGTCAAAGGTCTTCGGGCTTGAACAACTTTGACACTAGGTTGACTACTAATATGATAAGAAGTTACAAAAATAAATAAATATCAATATTTAACTACTACAGAAGTAATACCCTCTTATTCATAAAAATATATATTTATGAAGTTATGAAAGGCTTATAAAGAGTTTTGTTTCTTTCACTCTATAGCGAAATGAAAAAGAGAAAACATATTATAGTAGTTTTTTAACTTGTTGTTTGTCGTATGGTTAGTGGTCAACCTAGTGTCTAGGTTGTTCAAACCGCCCGGGAGGCCTTTGACGTGGCTTAACGACTGTTATCTTAGTAGACAACAACCGGGACCGACTTTTAACGTGCCCTCCGAAGCACGGAGACGCCCAGTTCAAATACCACTATGCGGTCACCCATCTATCGAATGACCGCGCCAATGGTTGCTTAACCCACAGATCGTTTACCGACCGGTGAGCGCAACTGGCTATGGTTTTAGTTTTTTAACTAAAATAGGTTTATAGTGTGTTTATGAATAACAGGGTTATAGTATTGGGGGATTTTTATTAAATTTCTCAGTAGTCATTGTGTGATTTAAATTCCTTAAAACGACATGACGTCATTGTGTTATCAAAATTAGTCACTGTACAGGAAACCTAATTTTACCTAGATTAATTACACACTGTCTATCGGACCTCCACAACCCAGTTACCTAAGTTATAACACGATATCCTTCGGTAAGACTGTTTGTCAGACTTTCAAGTTTCTGACTACTGTTAACTATTAAAGATCTTAGAAAATGAGAGCCGGGACTCACAATTAAACGTGCCTTCCGAAACACGGAGGAACTCGATATGTATAAAATGGTCACCCATCCACAGGACAACCTAGGCAAGAGTGGCTTAACCTCAGAGATTTATGTCGAACCGAATATGTATGTAGCAAATCTTATTTGTCTCTAGCTGACCCGCGAAACTTCGCTTGTGTCACATAAGAGAGAATGGGTCATATTTTCCCCCTTTTTGTAACATTTTTTACTGGTACTCTGCTCCTGTTGGTCGTAGCGTGATGTTATATAGCCTTTAGCCTTCCTCAATAAATAGGCTATCCAACAGTAAAATATTTTTTCAATTCGCAACAGTAGTTTTTGAGATTAGCGCGTTCAAACAAACTCTTCAGCTTTATAATATTAGTATAGATGTGTCATCATATTATTTCGGAGTTTCCGTACTACATAGCTTTATATACTTTAAATACAGTAAAGCCATGATGATGAAATTTTCTTCAAATCTCTCTGGAACTCCCAATGATAACGAATTGAGACGAACAAACAAAAAACCGTACAGTTTTATATTAGTAGATTATGTAACAATTTTAATTGAGGAAAAACATGTAAGTACTTATTTTATATATAACTTGTTTGCGTCTACTTGTAAACTCGGTAGATATATAACCGAACTAGTAGTTCGCAATATTCAACAATATTTAAAGATATCTCCCGCACTAAGAATTGCTCTTGTGTCGAACTTTTACAAACATACAAACAACGGACACAAAGTACAACCAGACCCGAAACAACAATTTGTGGATCGCACAAATATTTGTTCCGTGTTGGAATCGGACCCACGACCTCCCGACGTCCTGGTAGTGGCACCACCATTTTAAAGCTAAGCTCGTGGCTAAGGCTCAGGTTTGACTTGTGGATGGGTGACGATATTAAACATTCTACATACTCTTCTATTTTTCGGTGTTGTTGTCATTTTCGAAGATCTTTGACAGTCGTTAACAGTAGTCAGAAGCTTGAAAGTCTGACAACCAGTCTTACCGAAGGGTATCGTGTTATAACCCAGGTAACTGGGTTGAGGTTTCAAAGATTTTTTTTATACCCTACTGAGCAAAAGTATCCTATAATAAGGGAAGGGTAAGGACCTGAGTCCAACATACTGGTTAATTGTGACTTTATATTCCTTCAAGAACTGTGTTAAACAACTGTCAGACATGTCATTCATCACGATGTTTTCCTTCACCGTTATAACAAGTGATCATTATTTCTAATACACACATCACTTGGAAAAGTCATTAATGGTTTGGTTTATCACTCGCGTGGGAGATAAATGCCTATACCACTCGGCTATCAATGCTTACTTCAAAATGTTATTTTCACAGCTCATGAAAATGGAATATAGGTCAGGTGACTCAAGGATAATACTGATTCTTCGAAGTTTTAATATGAATTCTTTGCTTAAAAATTGTGCCGAGGTTTTTCTTAACTAAAACGCAATTCCCTCCCTCCTCATTCTGAAAGAAGACCTTTGATAGAGGGACAGAAATGGCTTAAGAAAAATTATCTTACCTACTAATATTATAAATGCGAAAGTTTCTGAGTATGTATAGATGTTTGTTACTCTTTCACGCAAATACTACTGAATCGATTACGATGAAATTTGATATGTAGGTAGCTGCAGACCCAGAATAACACATAGGCTATGTTTAAAGTAAAAAAAAAAAAAGAAAAAAAAAAAAAAAAAAAAGTTTTAATATGAATTCTTTGCGAAAGAATTGTGCCGAAGTTTTTTTTACTGTAGCGCAATTCTGTATAGTGTTAACTGTGGAGTATCCAGAGTTTGACATTTAAAATGTACTGCCAAATAAATAGTTCTTACGGAACCCGGTAATGATCACTTGTTCTAACGGTGAAGGAAAACACCGTGATGCAACCTTGCATGCCTGAGAGCTCTTTAGAACAGTTCTTGAAGGTAGTCTTCAACCCGCACTTGGTTAGCGTGGTGGACTCAAGGCCTAACCCCTCCCTCATTACGGGAGACCCTTGCCCAGCAGTGGGACAGTAATGGGTAAAGAATAAAATTCAAGAGTTTTGTCCGAATCGAGAATTTTCCATTTCTTAAATATTTTTGTTTATAATGTACGATAACAATATGTATACCTTTTAAGTCAAATGTCTAGTTATTTTCAAAAACAATGCTCGTGTTTAGTTATTAAGGTAAAAAGCGTAACTAAATATGGAAAATATCCAATTAGCGAAGTAAATTGATAAAAAATGTAATTGAATAATATTATTTAATACGTTTTTAAAAGGATATTCCTGTAGATTAGGTGTTGTTTTCGAGATACGGATAAAAATACTACCTACCGTTTCGACTGTGCGTAAATAGATTCACCAAAATATATGAAACTCTTCCGTTACTGACTGACTGATGGACAACGCACAAGCGAAACTACTGAGCGTACAAACCTGACATTTGCTATGAACATTCCCTAGCAAGTGTAGAGGAGCACTAAGAGAGGATTTTTGGACATTCCACCCGGTTGGGAAACTAATGTATACATAAAATTGGGGTACACAGAGAAATTTACATCAAACCCGGCTGTCATTTTCAAAGATCTTTGACAGTCGTTACCAATAGTCAGAAGCTTGAAAGTCTGACAACCAGTCTTACCGAAGGGTATCGTGTTAACCCAGGTAACTGGGTTGTGTAGGTCCGATAGACAGTCGCTACATGTACAATACTGGTATTCAGCTGCATCCGGTGAGACTGGAAGCCGACTCCAACATAGTTGGAAGAAAGGCTAGACTGATTGTTTTATATTACCAGAATCTATACAAATGTAAGAAAGAGATGCGAAATCTTGACAATGGAATTTAGCAAGTTTATTTATAGTTATATTGTCTTAAACTGTGCGTCTGGATTCATGCCAAAGTACATAAATTTTCGTTTCCAAATGTACACTGAAATTGCAGCAAAAAAGCTAGATTTTTGAAGTCTTTTAATGCAGTACTAAAAAGAACAGACTTTACACGAAATCTAAAATTAGGTTAATTCATAGTCGCACTTACCGGTCGGTAAACGATCAGTGTGTTAACTTGTACATTACATAGATGTAGGTGCAGTGTTTGAGCTGAGCGTCTCCGTGATACAGGCCAGGAGTTTGTTGGCAGCTCTTCTCATTGGCCCTACCTTTCGAACTGGCGGTATATTCACTCTTTGTATCATTGACTATCATAAGTGTCAGCATTTGACCTGGATGAATAAATGATTTGATTTTGATTTTTACAAGTCGCACCGTTATCATAGGCTGAAAAAACTTGGACCTTCCAATTCCCTTATACGGCGGCGCCTTTTTAAGGGCTCTTCGCGTCTTAAAATAACACCTATAACTTACTACTGTTACAAAATTAAATTCTTAACTTTACTATTTAATTATACCAAAACTACTTATCTAATTTTGTTGTATTTTGGTACATAGGTATACCATACATCACCTTGAGGTAGACTGGCAGAAAATGCCCCTGGTATTAAGTCCGCCTTTATACAGAGTAGTATATTAAGTTTGAAATAAATAAATTTAGACTTCAAGATCTAAATAAACATATAGGACACTTCTTACAATGTTTTTTAATTCACGCAAACGATAACGCAGGCAAAAACTTAACAATTTTAATAAAAATTTAAAATCAAATGTTATAAGTCAGTTTCTAACGTTATATAACTGCTGTGTGGGAGCACCGTTATATCTATATATTCTAACCTTTAATTTTGTCTTGTTGCAGATGTCACCGCCATTTTGAAATCTTGAAGCAAGAAACAAAAAAATCAACAATTAAGGCTCACGTTATGGGTAGTCCCACCGTTTCTAACGCAAAGCCCGTACCAATGGAGAACACAGAAAAGAAATCATTAATTAAAATAGTCCATAAGTTCTTTTCACACAAGAAAAAAGAGAAAAACAAGCCGAAAGAAGCCGTCGAAGTGAAGCAAGAAAAAGAAAAACAAGAAGATGCAAGAAAAACTAAAAACGTAGATGCTGTTGCGGCCGTCTTGGAGAAATTCGACAAGTTAGATTTGCAAGAGAAAAAAAAATCGGAAGATGATGAGTTGGAAAACTTCAGTTTCAAAGTTATTGAAGAGCCCAGGAATGAACGTATCAACTCCCATTCATCCCAAGACAGTGGTTTTTCTGATAAATCTGAAAATACCTCTGAAGAAATTCCCGAAGAAGTTGTGAAAGAAGAAAAGATTGATAAGGGTGATGAATTAATTGAGCAATTGGAGAAATTAGACATTGATGAAAAGAAGTCTAAGAAGAAATATCAGACGGTTGTGATCCAAAGAACGCCAATTAGGACGAGAACTTGTAACTACGCTCCGAGCTACCCTTACCCAGCTAGGGACAGCGATATCTACCGACAAGTAAGTTAAACCTATTTTACTATCTCTAGTCGAAGCGCTCATAGCCAGTTGCACTCACGGGTCGGTAAACGATTTCTGGGTTAAGCAACCGTTCCCGCTGTCTTTAGATAGATGGGTGACCGCACAGTTGTATTTGAATTGGGCGTCTCCGTACTTCGGAAGGCACGTAAAACGTCCTGGTTGTTGTCAATGATAATAACAGTCGTTAAGCCAAAAGCCCTTCAGGCTTCATCAACTTTGACACTTGTTTGACTGCTAACCATACGATAAGAAAGAAAGTTAACTGCTTAAATCTTAGCGCGGACATTTGACCCCGGTTTCTGAGGTATATTTATCGGCAGTTTATCTATTCCATAGCGTTTAAACTCATATGAATAACGTTATTGAATAGATAAACTACTGCTAAATATACCTCAGAAACCAGGCATATGTGAAGAAAAAGTTTGTAGGAATCGTGTCAAGTAACGTTCTTTAGTCTGCCTACCCGCATGTGAGTAAAGCTTGTTTGTATGTATGTACATCTCCATCACATGCACTCCTTGAATACGTGCCTCTGTGGCGCGGTCGGTAGTATAAGCGGCTTCCGTGCGAGAGGTCTCGGGTTCGAATCCTGGGTTGGGCCAAAAAGGTTTCTGAGATTTTCTTAGAGATTGCCCGGAGAGGGGAAGTTGAAGTCGAAGACCTCCATGCCTCGGAGAGCACGTAAAGCCGTCGGTCCTGCGCCTGACCTCTCACTGGTCGTGTCGGTTATCCGTCCCACCAGACTATGAGAGTGAAAGAACAGAGAGTGTACCTGTGTATTGTGGACACACTTGGACACTATAAACAAAGTCCTGCACAGATGGCCAGTTTCAATGAAACTGACCGCCGTAGCCGTATATCGGCTAGGAGGACATTATTTATACGTGTCTTGTATCTATGTTTCGTGTACAGCGACATGTTGCTATATTCACACACACAAAGTTGTGTTAGACCTCCTTTTCCCGGAAGGAAAATATGTCTTATGTCAAAACTGTTGAACCCATTGTCCCATAGATAAGTGTTTAATGTTTCGTCATGGGAAAACCCTAAGATTCATAAATTAATTGTCTTTACAAACATACATACATATTATGCCTGCCTCCGTGGCGCAGTGGTTTAGGTCACCATGCCGCAACCATTGCGTCCGGAGGTCATGGGTTCGATTCCCACACGGGACAATTATTTGTGCGATCCACAAATAATTGTTTCGGGTCTGGTTGTGCTTTGTGTACGTTGTTTGTATGTTTGTAAAAGTTCCCGCGACACAAGAGCAATTCTTAGAGCGGGAGTTGTCTTTAAAAAAAAGAAAAAAATAACTTTTATTATGAAGAAGGTTAATGAAATACACCCAAGTTTCGCCATTAACATTTTAGTCCCATGTAATAGGGGGCGAGCCCGTTGCCATATACCGGGCACGTTACCAAACTCCGGATTACTATTATTACTATTGAAAAATATTCTTTTACATACATACATAAAATCTTGCCTTATTCTCATAGGGGTAGGCAGAGACTAAAGAACGTCACTTGGTACGATCCTTACAAACTTCCCTTGCTACATTCACATACATACATCTTGTCATACAGAACCGCCGGTTACGAGTATTACCCAATTTAGATAAATAAATAAAAAAAATCATCTTAACAACATAATTTTGCGCGATTTAAAACCGCAAAATGTTGTATTAGTAAAGAAAATAACTGAAGGATGACAACTTATATTACACTAGCTGACCCGCGCAACTTCGCTTGCGTCATATAATAGGGAATTTCCCCGTTTTTGTAACATTTTTCACTGGTACTCTGCTCCTATTGGTCGTAGCGTGATGATATATAGCCTATAGCCTTCCTCGATAAATGGACTATCTAACACTGAAATATTTTTTTCAAATCGGACCAGTAGTTCCTGAGATTAGCGCGTTCAAACAAACTCTTCAGCTTTATAATATTAGTATAGATGTGCGTTAAACACGTGCCAAAAAAAAACAAAACAAGTTTTTGCTTGTCTATGAATTTGAGATGGCATAATAAATTATTTATTTTTAAATCTCTGTGGTTAGTTTTAGTAGACTGGAAGCCGACTCCAACATAGTTGGAAGAAAGGCTAGGCTAAGCCGGTTCGTATCCCACACGGAACAATTATTTGTGCGATCCATAAATAATTGTTTCATGTCTGGTTGTACGTTGTTTGTATGTTTAAATAAATAAATAAATAAATATTTTGGGACAATTCACACACGGTCATTTGATTCCAAACTAAGCAGAGCTTGTACTATGGTAACCAAATCTATACTAATATTATAAAGCTGAAGAGTTTGTTTGTTTGTTTGTTTGTTTGTTTGTTTGTTTGAACGCGCTAATCTCGGGAACTACTGGTCCGATTTGAAAAATTCTTTCAGTGTTAGATAGCCCATTTATTGAGAAAGGCTATAGGCTATATATCATCACGCTACGACCAATAGGAGCAGAGTAACAGTGAAAAATGTTACAAAAACGGGGAAAATTATGATTATCTTAAGTGACGCAAGCGAAGTTGCGCGGGTCAGCTAGTAACTGATAAACATACTTATATACTTCTAAATTCATACTTATATAGATACATTAACATCCAGGCTCAGAACAAATACTCGTGCTCATCACACAAAGATTTGTCTCGGGTGGGATTCGAACCCACCACACGCGGCGCTACGGTTGTTGCGGCGAGGTGACCGCTTAAACCACTGCGCCAAACGTGCAGTTTGTAAAAGTCCCCGCGACACAAGAGCAATTCTTAGTGCGGGAGTTTTATCTAAAAAATAATACTCATTGCAATACCAATTAAACAACTAAATTAGCCAATAATCAGTATTAAAAATGTACAATTTATTGATAAAATGATAACAAATATTTATTTCCTCGCTACCACGAATGCAATGATAAGAATGATTCATATTTTATCAATTTCTATGTAACAAAAATATCTTGTGGAAGTGCAATTACAAATTTTCTAAAAATAAAAAATTGCGTTGTGACTTTTATATTATCAGTCAAGCCTTTCTTCCAATGTCGGAGTCGGCTTCCAGTCTCACTGAATACAGCTGAATACCGGTATTTTACATGAAGCAACTGTCTATCTGACCTCCGCAACACAGTTACCTGGGTTACACGATATCCTTCGGTAAGACTGGGTGACAGACTTTCAAGCTTCTGACTACTGTTATCGACTGCCGGGACATATCTTAGAAAATGACAGCCGGGACCCACAATTATGCCTTTCAAAACACGGAGGAGCTAGGAATGTATAATATAGTCACCCATCCACATAACAACCTCGGCAAGCGTAGCTTAATCTCAGAGATAGACTCGCGCGGCTGTTTATAATAATTAATGAAATACTTAAACAATCCAGGCGCCCATAGCCAGTTGCGTTCACCGGTGGGTACACGATCTGCGGGTTAAGTAACCTTTGGTGCGGTTTATCCATAGATGGGTGACCGCTTAGTAGTGTTTGAACAAGGCGTCTCCGTGCTTCGAAAGGCACGTAAAAAGTCGTCACTGGTTATTTTCAGTTAAGATAACGACTGTTGTTGCTGGAAATGTATATTTCTGATAAATTATTTATTGTTCCTATATGTAAAAAAACATGGCGTCACCAATTTCCTCTATAAAATGGCGCCAATAAGCGCAAGGCGCCGAGGACAAATACTAATCCTTGTGTGCCAACTTATTGTAATGCGAAGCGTTTAATATTCAATCAATGACCGGGATTTTTACAACATGCATTCTCAATAACATACGCGGAAAACGGCGGCGAAACTAATTTAATACAAACATCTGAATGAAAATGGGAGTTACTTAGTAGTTCGGGAGATAGCAGATAGGTGGCGCTTATATCAATTTACTTAATACGTACTTTTACATATGATTTTTGCGAGAAATTATTGATCTAAGCTTTATGTTTTAAGTAAAATATAACTTTAATATTTTTAATAATATATTGAATGAAGGAAAATAGTTATTATTGTATTTAAAAACCATTTTTATTACACAGATTTTATGGTGCACGTGAGTGTTAGTAGTTCTCAATAAAATACATAGATGGCGTTGTCCGATTGCATCATCTCGTACTGCGGATGAACGCGATAAATTATCTTTTTTTCACGGCTAATTAGTCGCGAATAAAAACATAAATACGTAATAGATTTAATCGATATTGTCTCTGTTTTTCAGATAAGATAATAATGTATTGCGGAAATTGAAATAGTTATTAATAGGTACATAGAAAACGCTGTCTGTTTGCGATAAACATTAAGGGTAAAAACAGGCGTATGGTTAAATGTCAGATTACCTAACCAAAAGATATAGTAAGATATAGTAAGAGCGAATGTGTGAAAAATCTTTTGTACAAATAGGTACAGTCAACCTAAGTAACTTTGAATCATTTGGGTAACATTGACAGTGGGAATTTGAACTAGTTTCGATTATTTTTTCATAAGAAACTAACACAATTGTTAAAGGTTTATCTTAGTTTTGCAAACCTTTATCAATCGTGTTGGTCTCATATGAAAAAATAATCGAAACTAGTTAGAATTCCCACTGTCAATGTTACCCAAATGATTCAAAGTTACCCAAATTGACCTTACACGATTTGTTTTGAAAATAAACAATTTTGTTTGAAAATATAAATTGTCGTTAGCTTTGTACCTAGCAGCTAACAAGATATATGGGGCTTAATACATTTATCCCCGGTTTCTGAGGTACATTTAGCGGTAGTTTATCTATTCAATAGCGTTTAAACTCATATAAACATGTCAGTTTGAATAGATAACTTGTAATAAAATCTCTTTGGCTTCAAGAATCACAAATGAGTACACGGTTCATTAGGTTTCTTTCAGTGAGCTCGTGAGGTACCCAAATATCGAGCTTTTGTTGTGTAGAGAAAAGATTTTATTACAAGTTCCGAGTTTTTTGCTGCCCGAGTTGACGCCTAAGCCTCATACATACTATAATGCGAAAAGACTTTTTCCCTGACCTAATATTATATTGATTACTACTAACTACAAGCGTTATGCCTTTCATATAAAAATTATGAATGAGTAATGCCTACTTACGTGTATTGTAGGTATAGTATATTTATTTAAATTTTCACGCCACCCATTCATTTGCGGTTTTCACAATGACTTTCAATTTGTTATACCTTTTTATAAATAACTAGCTGACCCGCGCAACTTCGCTTGCGTCACATAGGAGAGAATGAGTCAAAATTATCCCCGTTTTTGTGACATTTTCTGCTGGTACTCTGCTCCTATTGGTCGTAGCGTGATGATGTATAGCCTATAGCCTTCCTCGATAAATGGGCTATCTAATACTGAAAGATTTTTTCAAATCGGACCAGTAGTTCCCGAGATTAGCGCGTTCAAACAAACAAACAAACTCTTCAGCTTTATAATATTAGTATAGATTATTATAACACTGACATGTTGGAGCTTGTGGTAAAGTAACAATAACCGCGCGGATAGTTCTCTGAGGTTAAGCTACACTTACCGAGGTTGGTTAGTGGATGGGTGACCATATTATACATAGCTAGTTCCTCCGTGTTTCGGAAGGCTCATTAAATACTGGGTCCCGGCTGTCATTGTCCAAGATCTTTGACAGTCGTTAACAGTAGTCAGAAGCTTGAAAGTCTGATAGGCAGACAAATGTCTGCTCCATTAATAAAGCCAGCTGCTATAACTGCTTTTTCAAAGCTAAACAAATTTCCATTTACGTCATAATAAAAGTAATTAATTATTATTACATATTTCCTT